>NW_009259237.1:389846-394293 GCF_000687185.1 Egretta garzetta
TGCCCCTGTACTCGGTGCTGGTGAGGCCGCACCTCGAATACTGTGTTCAGTTTTGGGCCCCTCACTACAAGAAGGATGTTGCATTGCTGGAGCATGTCCAGAGGAGAGCAACCAAGCTGGTGAGGGGTCTGGAGCACAAGTCATACGAGGAACGGCTGAGGGAACTGGGGTTGTTTAGTCTGGAGAAGAGGAGGCTGAGGGGAGACCTGATCGCCCTCTACAACTACCTGAAAGGAGGCTGTAGTGAGGTGGGGGTCAGCCTCTTCTCCCTGGTAACAGATGATAGGACAAGGGGGAATGGTTTGAAGCTGCACCAGGGCAGGTTTAGGCTAGACATGAGGAAAAACTTCTTCACTGAAAGGGTTGTCAGGCTCTGGAATAGGCTGACCAGGGAGGTGGTCAAGTCCCCATCCCTGGAGGTATTTAAAAGAAGGATAGATGAGGTGCTTAGGGACAGGGTTTAGTGGTGGGATGGCAGGGTTAGGTTAAAGGTTGGACTCGATGATCTCAAAGGTCTTTTCCAACCAAAGTGATTCTATGAAAATCTGAGGTGTTACGTAGTCTACCCATAAATTGCCTATCAGGTTATACACTATCAAATATTTTTGTGTGTGATTTTGGATTAAAAAAATAGCAGCATGTGATCTATAATTTAATCTCAAGTTGTTTGTAGCAAGTCAGTTGCCAAATTCTCTGTCACGTTGGCATAACAAATTTCAAAGGTTTGTATGTTTTAAATCAGATAAAAGCTCTCCAGGAAAACTATAAATATCTTGATGTAATACAAGTCAATAAATTCTGAACTCCTCAAAATTTTCAGTAGAAATTTTAATACGAAGCCTCAATTACACAGGACGATATAAAAACTGTCCTTAAGAGTTAATACATTGTAGCACAAAAAATACTAATACTGTAAAGTATTTTTAGCTTTTGGGAACTGCGCATGGAGTTATACCAGATTTCCAGAACTGCCATATTTATAAAAACACAAGTTTTGTTAAACGCTTCTGTTCGATATGGTATTATCATTCAAACAATAAACGCTACTTAAGAACATCCTGTAATCTGACTCTTACAACAAGATGAGAATCAAGCTAAAAAATAACCAACCCCAACCAAGTTAGTTATATGCAGGAGTCAAACATTCAGAGAAATCTGAATTCAGACTACCCATATCGCAGAAGGTTAAACTATAGTTTTGCCAGTTTGAGACCTAATGAACATGTTTACTGCAAAACGTATTCCCAGGTATTCCTGTGTATTCCCTCTTTAGAGTCTTAGCAGCAGCACATATTCATGTGAAAACATAACTCTGTGTATAGAACTTTGATATGGTTCTGGGACTTCAGAGAAATGTAACACTCCTGGTTTCACTAGTAAAAAGAGAATGCAGGGAACATCTGAATCAACATCCTCTTATAAGCAAGTCATCATCTTTTTAGAATTTGTTAGAAGTAGTAGTAGTAGCTGAGGTTGTACTAAATTTAATGCATGCTCCCAGGTTTAATGCATAATGCTTGCATGTATAACCATGCACTCCTATTTTTAAAGCCCACCTTATAAATTTTGTTAAGAAATCATGAAATCTTGTATACTTAGGTTGAAATACATTAACAACTACAATGAAGACACACAGTACTAAGTGAGTCTGTTCACTGCCATTTGTACTGAAAGGTCATGTTCATCCTATGAATGGATAAATGTTAATTATAAAATCAAAGTTTATAGTCTAAAATTCGCACTCCTCTATGCAAAACAAACTAATATTTATCTGCTGATAATTTTAAATGTTATTTAAAAAATAATATAAAGAAAAGTAAGTCAGTCATCAGCATCTGAGGAATGAAAGACAAAAGGTATGTGGATCACATGCAAAACAATTCAGCTAATTTAACCAAGTGCAAAACAGATTCAGCAGTGCCAAGATACGTGACTAGCACTAAAAATCACTAAACTCAGTAAAGGTTAGACAGTTTTCCTGTCTCCACCTGGTTCCATATCAAGCCCACCTAGGGACAAGCTTACTTAGAAATTAGATTACCATTAGTAACGCACACAGAGTAAACACTGTAGTTTTTGCCTTGTACACTTAATGACCCCTAAATGTTATTTTCTGTCCTAAATAGCCAGTCAATCCACAACTGCTTTCCATGAATGTAGCGGCACTATTTGAGAAATGCAGTGCGAGTTGCTGAAAGTATGTGCATATATATTTCAGAAGTTTTTACTGCATTACTGGTAAAATACTGTTTTTCTTTTTTTTTTCCTCCAAACAGCGATCCAAGTGTTTGCAAAAAATGTAGAGTTTTGGCTAAGATGGTAGACACATTTTAACATGTCATCTAAAATGTACACACCTGATGAGTTCTCTACAGTAATGATGACTTCAAGTAATACTGCTACAAATGTGATTTACTAATCAACCAATAGGCTGGTGTTTAGCATTACTTTTCTGTTGAAGTATGTTATAATTTAGATAATGTTTCTTAGATGATACAGCTTGTGTTATCTCAAAATTAGCACTCTTACTGACAAAATCCAATGGCAAACAGGTGCTGGAAGTCCCAAACCTACCTAATAATTCATACTCTAACAGAAACTTACAGAAGAAATACTCATTACTTTGACATATGTATTTATATACTGGAACAGTACACATAGTAAAATAGGAAGTACATCGTGAAGAGTAAATACACAGTAATGATGTGGCATTTTCCTATGTGACAAGTATGCATGTGGGCTGGTTTGTGTCAAGCCAAAATACCTTGGAAAAATATGGGAGAGTGTTCCATATTTCTAGTTTAATTTGTTATTTCAAAGAATATTGCCAACACTTATTTCTGATACACTAAACTGTGAAAATAAATTTACTAAGCTGACTAAGCAGACTGGTTGAAAAGGTCAAGATCTTATCTTCTGTCAACAGTTTAAGAATGAAGACACCACTTACCATGGGATGAGTTACTCCACAAAGATAAAACAGAATTCCTGCCTGTAGTTTTGAAATAAATGTGAACTGCCTTCCCAAAATGAATAGTTATTTATTACTCTAACTCCAGTATCTAATGGGATATATTCTGTCACATTTCTACACCTCATCTTCAAAGCCTCATGTGACGACTCTAAAACCACAATACATAAATGTATCCACTTCTTACCAACAGGTCATTTAGAACATGTGCAGAAACAGAGCATAAGCAAATAAGAAAACTACTGACATCTAAACTACTCCACATATGCTATGAGACATTAATTGGGCTTTAGATAATGCTGCAGCACTAACAAATTATAGTTATCCAAACCGCAACAGAATACTGTCTGGATATCAACTACGATAACAGAAGCTCAAAAACTGGATGAGAAAGGATTTCAAGAAGCCATCTTTTTTTCATTTCCTGTGCTTTAGAAGCACCAGTGTAGATCTCAGGCCTGCTTTGTAATTGCTTCAGATATATAAGGGGGGAAAAAAGTAATAGATGCTTCTATGGAACAGTGATAATAAGTTGATTATTCTAGCTTTTCACTATCTAGCAAATAAAATTGTTGCTTTGCCTATTCCATATATGACACTGTACCACACCTGTAGGTAATCAAATAGATTCAGATGTGCAGCCACATCTCACACACTTTCTACTCTGAATACAGTCTTAAGTTCACTTCTAAGTCCTGCATGCTTGTGCAATATATTGTGGGCTATACTGTACTAACCAATTTAGCTCAGTAAACTGACTGGTTCTGACTGGATCTCTGTATGAACCACAGAGAACAGGAATCCTTTGAGTAGTTAGTTAAGGAACTTGTCTCTTTCCAAGCAGATAGTTGTGGTTTTAATCCTCAAATTCTTTCTTTGGTCCCTGGTTCGTTGGTCAAAAAAAAAAAGATTACATACTATTGAAGCATGTGCCCCTTTGCATCTTCAGAGGCTAAGGAAGACTTCAGATAGTGCAAACACACCTATAAAACATGAACAAAGCTAGCAAGACTACGGAAGGTGAGAGAAGGTGGTGTTTCAACAGTTTTAGATTAACGAAAAAAGTGTTTCCTACTTACTGCAGTCATAATTTATAGCAATTCCACATGGGAAGTTAACTTCATAGGCCCTTTTCTACCTCTTAATTTTTATTTTTAAGTGAAGCGAAGGCATTTTAAAGTGAAAGATTAAAAACCCCTTGTTTGGTATATTTATGACATTGATTACCACATACAGACACCTAAACAATGAGCTGAATCACTGGGTTGTATTGGTCTGTTTTTTCCAAATACAGCATGTGTAAGACTCATTGCTGGTTTTGCCTGCTTATTCTTCATGGCTGTTGGGCAACTGATGCAACAGAAAATGAATGGCAGAACCAGCAGCTGTGATTCTACCACATGCTGCAAGGACAAAAAAAAAAAAAAAAAAAAAAAAAATCTCTTTATGTGCTCAAAAAATTATCTTTTTTTCAAA
>NW_009259237.1:394535-401101 GCF_000687185.1 Egretta garzetta
CGAGACGGTGTTTAGACCAACACCCCAAAGGAAAAAAAAAAAAAAAAAAAAAAAAAATCTCTGTATGTGCTCTCAAAATTATCATTTCTTCTAAATGATCGCAGGCCATGCATTTCCTTGAGTTACTCAGGTGAGAGCCAGGGCTCTCAGCAAGCTTGATACAGCTTTTACCAAAAACTTGTAAGAATTAGGGAGTTGTCAAAAAATATCATTAGAGGTTTAGTGATTATTTTCCTTCAATAAGACATTCCAAATTAGAATCTGTGCATGCTTTTTTGATGTTTTTTAGTTATCTGCAGGTGAAAGAATACAAGCCACAAAAGAAATCTGACTTTGTCATTAATTTTTAATTTGTTTTGAAACATTTTCCAAATACCTTCATAGGTTTCATAATTAATTCTAGAAACTGTACAGCACATATCTGTTAGTAGCACAGTGGTGGAAAAGTTATTCTAAATGTCAAATCCTAAAAGTTAGTTTGTATAGGTAGTACTGCTTTCAGTACTCTGGAAAAGAAAGAACATTTCTGAAGTTCACCATGAAGAAAGCCCTCTGGCCCTTCAGGAATAATATGTAAAGAAACAGGTTATTTCTAAAAGTAGTTAAAGATTTCATCTTCTATTTGTAAACTACATACCACCCGCCTTCCCCCCCCCAATTAAAAAAAAAGTTGCCACCAGTTTGGCATTACTGATTAGTCAGAATCTAAATTTAGAGCTAAAATACCAGACCAATATCTAACCATGAGTACACTGCCTTTATGTCTGATTCCCATACTGTAAATATTTAAACTTACTATGTTAAGAACCTCTACATTTTATTACAATTAACCCTTTGTCAACACCTGCCTCCACTGAGAACACACTTACGCTTCCCCCAGGAAGACCTGATGCCCTCTGTAACCACAAAACATCTCAGGGATGTAAAGGCAGCAGCACCACTTTTTACAGGAAACTAGAAGGGTTACTATTTTGTGTATCTATCGTGCCTTCCATATCAAGATCCCAAATGGTCATACTTGCCCCTAGTTTCTGCCTGACTAAATTCAGAAGAGAATGGAAGAAGATTCTGCTCTACAGCTCCATGTACCAGGAAAAAAGTAACGTACCTGCACATGTGTGAAGTCTATGACTACACATGGGTGAGGAAACACACAGTGCACATTCCTTAATGCATCTAAACCCAGAGATACAACTGATTCCTAATGAAAAGCATTCTTAATTGCATCTCCATCAACAGGCACCTGTGATACTGCTCAAAAAGGTTATATCTGTGACACACAACATTTACCATGCATTTAGCATTCTTTTTCCACAATCTAGTAATTCCATAGTGCCCCCAGTAAATTCATAACAAAATGGTAAGTTTTGAGAACTGCACTATTACTTTCACATTAAGAGGATCCTGTCTGCCTGCTTCTTACATGTGTTGAGATTATTTTCATATATTGTGTTCTCAAAGAATACTGATCACGACAGATTGGAGAATACTCTATTTCCAGAAAGCACTCTGCAGAGTATATAAGGATAGCAAGCTCTTGGTTTCCCTGGTTACCTTCCATTTACATGCCACTGAATTAAGAACAAAAAAGAACTGATTTTTAGTCAGAATCCTTATCGGTTCCATCTAGAAAGAGATTTTTAGACAATGTTAACCTCTGCATTTTTAAGGTTCACCAAAACAAAGAAGAAATTAATTGTCAATATGATATATAGGAACCAAATTAAGAAAAAAGAATTAGACATGCCCAGGAAAGCTCTGGAGTTGATCTTAAGATCACATATCCAAGGTAGGAATGCACATATTATATGCATGACATTAGACTTACCTGATGATCCTGACTCCTGTGTGCTTTAGAGGCAAAATCCCCCAGAAGATTGCCAAATTCCTTTCAGACCTGGCTAATTTTCCTACACAATCACAGCCCGACAGGCAGAACTCATTATAAAGTACAGTACTTTTACATATGGACAAAAGCCTACACTTTTTGGCGTGCAAGATTAGGTTATAGCCTGATATGTAAGAAATGACAAATACATATATAAAGGTATGCTCTGATTTTTACCACATACAGCATCATTTTTTTTGTATATTAGCACCTCCCGCTCTACAGATTTCACAGAACTGTTTACAATACAACCTACTGGAACCAGGAAAAGCAGTACAACATAGCCATATTATGACTAGTTAAAAGTCATGTCTTCTTGAAAGCAAGCCTTGAAACCATTGCTTATTTTACTGTCAAGAGTAAGTGACATCACACCAATTCAAACAGGAACTATTCTCCATTTTTGCAACTTTCATTGTTGTGATTTCATCAGCCCTTATCTGGGAAACACTAAATATTACTGATATCTTTTATTCCATCATGACCTCTATATTGCTTCACACCACTACGTAACAGTGTATTTAAGAGTTCACACTATATTAAGAATACAGAATCATTACAGTGGTTTGGGAGACAAAGAGGAATACAGCTAGCAGAAGAGATGAGGGGTGGAAAGCTAGGCTGAAAATAGGGCAAAAGAAAACTGGGGAAGGCACAACATGAGAAATAGGAGGAAGAAGGGTAAAAAAAATGGCAACCCTTGAGAAAGGAAAAATATGAGGTGGAAGAAAAGTACTACAGAAAATCTGTATTCTCAGTGATTTAAAATATGCATGGGTGAGAACATAAATTAGCTCTCTACTGAAGTCTACACAGTAGTGATTTTTGCTACTGAGAATTTAGTTTCCACATAAAAATCCTCAGCATACACCTCCTAACTTAACAAAAAAGTTCCTCTTTCCTTGCACTCCAAGTAGTTAAGCATGAATTCATTTAATTACAAATAAGAATGTATTTCTTCCTTTCTACTATGACTGCATCTAACAACTCCAAAACCACAACAGAAATGGAAGGGAAAAAAAAATAAATTACAACAATGGTGTTATTTTCAAAACAATGATCAAATAATTTAAATGATGGTTTTGATTAACTATATTTTTTTCACTTTTTTTTTTTTTTTTTTTTTAATTAAGCATATATGTTATTGTATTAGTAAAAGACATCTTTTAAAGGTTTTTCAGATGTTTGCTTTCTGTCCTGTCAGCCTTTTTTGGTTGAGGAAATATAACAGAGGAAGAAAAAAAGAAAAATAATCAATGCCAAGAAAACAACTGAAAATTAAACTATTTCAGGTGATATGATCTAATTTCTACAGCCCACTTGACTCAAAGGCATTTCTTTGTATAGTGAGTACACAGTACTGCCATTTTAAAACATACTCCCACAAAAAAAATGAGAACAGTAATTTTGCAACAGCCCAGGATCCTACAAATAAAGGGATGAAGCACTGGTATTTCATTATAACATACTCTCAGTCTTTTCATTAAAGTTAAGAAGATTTTCATTTTCAGGACATACTTCTCTAAAATGAAGAAAACAAAACAAAAGTTATTGTACACACACAAAAAAGCTCTTAATAATAAGCTGTCGATGCACTGATTTCTTCTACCACCAGAAATAAAATTACACATAGTGCCACAAGCCACTGGCAAAGCACAACTGCCTGTGTCTTCTCACTGCAATAATAGGAGGAGGGGGGAGTCCACTCATCAGTACACAAGGATAAACCAACCACCATATATCTACAGGGTAAGAAACAAAGCACAAAACAAATATGTAACATTACAGTTGACATTTTATTGTGACACAGGGGCACAGCACCTACTATTGTGCAACCAGAATTTTCTTTAAATACCAGTAAAAGGAAAGAAACTGCTGTAGGATGCCAACCCCCTCTTCCCGCTTCTCTCTATTTAAAGAGAGCTTTTCCACTATGTGGCATGCAAACCATTAGAAAAATAAACTTGTAACTGCAATTCTACTTACTGCCTGAGGCAATAAATAAAAATACCACAATAAATAAAGGCATTTCATACATCAACATCCTTCTCTATGCAAAGAAATTTCTTCTCAAATTTTAGGAGTGTTTCTTTACCAGTGTCATATAAAAAAAGTCAGCAAAAGCCAAAGCCAAAACACAAAGCTGCCCCACATATTAGAAAAACAAGGAATTTCTTGCGACATTATGCCTTGAATCTCTTAACATTGAATTGGAACTAGATAATCTCCAGGCTTTAAAATAAGAAAATAGTTCTGGAACAGAATCTTGCTCTGGAAGACAATGATAGAGTATCTCAAAAAAATGTGTAAGCAACAACTCTTCAAACTGGAAAAATGACAGATACTCTACATCTGCACTCCGTTGCTCAGCTGTTTTTTTTATGCAATTTTCTAATTAAAAATTAATTTTGCATTGGTTAAAATAACATTACTGTTTTCACTTTAAACTTGTCTAGCACTTACTCAAGTCTCTGTCAGTAAGCTAAAATCTTCACAGAGGCAGCTCAAACTGGAATAATGCACTCCATCTCTGAGATAACTGCAAACAACAAAAAAAAAATTGTGGATCCCAAGGCTAGGAAGTTAATACCCATGAAGCTGCAAAAGCATGTAAGGAAGGCGCTATTGCCAACTATCAAGTAAAAAAGTGGGAAAGGGCAAAGAGGGAGAACAATCCAATGCTTTAAAAAAAAAAACAAAAAAAACCAAAAAAAAACCACTATCAAAAGAACCTGGCCTTTAAACCCAATCATGCACAGGCTCCCAGATCTTTCTCATTTATTCTTATGTTACCTTTTCAAAAGGCTTTTTTTGTCGCTTTAATGAACTTTATTGTTCTGACACTATCACAGACTGGCAAAACAGAGATGTTTCAATTAGCTAAATAATTGAGCTTCTTGACTTCTGCAGAAGTCAATATAGGATCTATAAATTTAATATCTTGCTGGATAGGATATAATGAATGTCATGGGATATAATGCTTGCAACAAGTTATGAGGAAGGATGAGTGGTTTTAGTTTAGCTTTGAACCAAAACATTTCAAGTTTAAGCCTTCTCTCTGCCTAATTCAGAGCTAAGCCTTCAACTTTGGTTTCCAAGTCTTGGTCAAGTGTGCAGTTAGGCTGCATTACATTCTGGCATGCACTGATCTCTTTTGCTCAAGCAGTTCCACTTTGAATAAAATTGATTCAATAGTCATGAAAACAAAGTCTAAGATCCATCCACCTCACTTTCCAGGTGAGCCTGAAGCATGGTGATTAGACATGTGAAAACTTTCTTTCATCCTCCCGCGGAGGACCAACACAGAACAGAATGTGTAGTTCCAGCATTTGAGTGACAAGGTTATTTAATAAACTGCATCAGGTTACAGCAGTCATCTTTTCCTGATGGAACTTTCTGGTGAAGGTACAAAACCATTTCAGGCCAATGGAAATTATCTTTCCCCAGGGGACAGGGCACATGGCTAATCTACTTCTGATAGAAATAATCCAATCTCGATTTTTAATCTGCAAATATTTGTGAACAGCTTACTGTATGTCTCTCTAGGAACAATAAAATGATCCGGCAAGAGACCCATGCTCTTTTACTGTAAAAATGATGGTTCAACCATCTCCTTCCACCTCTCCCCTCCCACTTTAGCCCACGTCAGTTTCAGTTTTGTGTTACCCGGCCTACAAAATACTGGAATTACTTGACCATTGCCAAACTTCCTTGATGAATGCCCCGTTCATCTTACAGAGCTAATTCAGTCACAGTGGCAAAAATGGTAACTCCCTTATATCTTTGATAGCTGTGCATGTGTTACACTCATGAAAGTCTCGTTCAAAATGAGAAAAAAAAAAATCCTGTGTTTCTTAGTTCCTAAGAGCATGCTTTAACTGCCAAGATATAGATTACTCTAGACTATGAGAAGGAAAGTACACTACCTCTCACTATATTGGCTTTTCCATTTTCAAATGCATCATTTAAAAATTCATTAGTTTAAAGAAAAGGATAGGGGAAGGCTAACTGGGCTTCTTCAAGGCTTATTATACAGTAAATCCACAACTGGTGTGAGTACTTAGACCACACACTGACAGTATACATACCAGTTTAATATCCCACTAGAAACATGCCACAATGATTACAACATTCATGATTACACTGTCACAAAAATGCACCAATAGCTACCGAGCAAAATGAAGTATGACTCTTATTCGTGGTCCAGTATTAAAGATGAAGAATCTTGGTTCCAATCCCAATTCTGTATTTTACTTTATACTAATATCCATAATCCCCAACTTGAACTCAGGTTTGTGTCTTCTTACCTTTCTCATTCCTATTTCTCAAATTCAAGTCACCTCATTATAATCAGATATTGACAATCTGCTATACAGAAAAGTTATCTTGTATTTGCTATGGAGAAACAGTAAGTACCTAAACAGTTATTACAGGTCAGTGGACAGACAGTTATCCATTATCTAATGGTAACTTGCTCATACAACTAAGCCTTGTACGTTATTCTGCTCAGGGCTTACATCATTTAATCTGTTTAAACCTGTACTTTAAAATGCATTCAATATTTTTTCAAGACCATTTGATTTATCTTTAGGTTATTTTATTAACTGTAAAGTGTTCAAATCTCCATTCAATCTCATATCCACATTTTTTAATCAGTCAGTGCACTTTAATGAGCACG
>NW_009259237.1:401140-442002 GCF_000687185.1 Egretta garzetta
TCACAATGCCAGTTACTTGGTCACAAGCTATTGAACTGATGCAGAGAAATATAACTCACAGTACTTCTGAGCAATAATATCCAAGATCATAACAAATAGCAAAATATATTATAAATACCACAGCTTAAATGTGGGACAAAATTATTATACACAGATTATAAATAATTAGCAGACACTTGCCACAACTACCTCAAAATTAAGCTGTTAAAAGTACAGACTGATCATTTAAATTAAAAAAAAAATAATTTAAATACTATAGTATTAAGTAGTAAATTCATATATTGAAATGCCACTGAAAGTCTCAGAACACAGTAATTGTTTGGACTATTGCAAACATTCCTTGAAGTTGCTCCTTAAACTACAATTGCTGACTGTAAATAAAAGTCCTCCTCAAATAGATCTAACTCTAAAACCCTTCACCTTATTTTTTTTTTTTCAAGGGGAATTCTTTGAGAGCTGAAACATTGCTACCAAAAACATGTTCTGAAGAACCAAAAGAACAATGGTACTGTGCGGCAAAGGACAGTTCAAAACTGTATTGAGTTGGTTACAGTACCAATGTAAAAGGTTTCTGAAAGCAATGCATCTCATGTTTAGGTAACAAAGTAATAGCTGCATTTAAAAAAATGCAAGGATATTATTTCCAGCTCTGAAAGGCTTATTAAACAACTCACTTACTCTTAACCGATTATGTTTTTCTTTCTAATACACACTGCAAATCACATCAGATGCCTAGTATGAACTTGTTCCACAGAAGAAACACTTGGATTGTAGAGACAAATTTTGCCTGCAGATGAGAAAAGTGAAGTATTGAAATATTTAAGGACATAACACCATCTCAAAGATGTTCTCCTCATGTGCAAAATTCTTACGGATTATCTTTGAAAAATCTGAAGGTTCAAGGTACATAATGTTAAATTAACAACAAAGTCCTGGGATTCCACCGCTAGCGGATTACAGAGTTTGTAGCAGTAGATTTTCAGATGTGCACTGGTAGGAACTGCTGAACAAAATGCTATTTCAGATTGGTCTTAATCAAGAAGTAGCCCCTCAATTTTCAGAAAAGTTTGAAAGCGTATAAAACAAATTTGCAGAATTCTGATCATCTAAATTCTCATAAGAAATTGTATTCTTTCATTGCATTTAAATTATTTAGATGCATATGACATTATAGAACACTAAACCTGCAAACACTTGAAATTAAAACTGATAAAAAGTGTTTAGGTATGTAATCCTTATTTAAAAAATAATTGCAGGAAATTAATTAGACAGCATGTTTAATATCTCTTTTTTAGTTACATGGTTAAACACTAATTAAATTATGACGCTTTCCTCAGAAGTCTAATATAACAATAGAAATATGGTCATATACCTACTGGCTCTGCTAATTTGAATTAATTACATGGCAAGTAGATTTATCTTTATATACTCTACCTCAATAGGTGCACTTTCCACCAACAATCAAATGGGATTTCTTTATAATTACTCTTAATTAAATATATTAGTAACAGTAGAACTACATGCTTACAGATTCTTTAGTCAGTGTATGACTTTTGTTTCTGACATTTTAATCCAATTTTTACATTGAGAAGGGATTGAGATTAGCACTGAGTAATTACTCAAAAAAATCAACTTCCATATACAAAAAAAATACTGATGCTTAAGCATATACTTCATAAAATCCAATAACCAGGAGAACCTCAGACTAGACCTTTCAGTGTTTTACCTTCTTTTAACAACCCCCTTTCAGCTGAGCCCCATCCACCTACCTGCCTTCTAAAACTGCAACTCATTTCACAGGGAAGACAAAGGGCAACAGCTCACCTCACTTTTACCTGTTACCAAACTTGGGACAAACATCGCTAATGCTCCACAAGTTTTTAAACTTCTCTTTGCAGCCACAAAATTTAGAACTCTACTTAGACTTTACTTAGTAAGACTGAATAGTCTGATCGTATCCCAGACCTTCAGGATCTGTAACTCTTGACACGTGTCCATAGTTACTATGTCTAAGTAAGTCTATGTACCTTCCCGAGTAATTACACAGGGCTGATCTCTCACTTTGTGACCTCACAGGATAACCAGTATCAATAAATATAGACTGTTGAAACTTTGACTTTTTGTCCTCTTTCTTAGATTTTAAAATATTTTTATGTGGCTTTGAATAATGTCTTTTGTTCCTTTTTTTTTTTTTAATTTATTTCCAGAAAGTGTGAAGAATTGAGTATTCATACCTACATGCCTTTCTAATATCCATGCTTCTAGCTGGATCTTGCATGTCTTACGTGCAGGCCCTAGCAACTGCCTTTCACTGATCAGAGAGGAAGACCAAAGGGACAAAATACATTAATGTCAACATCACTTCCCCACATCCCCTTGGCTGATGAGTTCACCAGTAAATTTGTTATCAGTTTTGTCATGACAGTCAAAAAAAATGGAAGATGCATATAGCAGAGGAAAACCACAGAAACCTTCAGTGCAGGTTAAACAGGTATATTAAAATTTACAAAATTAACCTGTGCACACATTACCACCTGCAACCAGAAACAAGTATGCCAGCTTATGTGGAGGACTCTCTCAAAAATTATTCTATGTTATTAAGAGTTATGATAATAATTTTGAAAAAAAACCTCCAAAACCAAAACAAAACAGGCCCACACCAAAAAACCCTCATGACTTGAACATGCTTTCTTTTTTTTTTACTGTAACAGATAAAGTCTGCTCCTGGGAGAGTCATTATTTGCCCTCCAGAATCAGAGTGCTGTGCAGGTACATGCTCACATTATCACGATTCAATTACATGGAGGAAGAAGAATTAAAATACTTAAAGTCTGTTCAAAGTGACGGTATGTTTCATAATACACAATTTGTATGATATTGCAATTAATAGTTTTGGCATTAAATTTAATAAAAACCAGTATTTGACCATCTCTCTATCCAGCTAGAAAAGAGAGGACTTCCATCAAACACAAAGTCCAAACTTAAGCAAATTATCTTCCAGCAATTTAAACCCTGAATTGAAAGGATTACAGAAGTCAGAGACATTTTAGACCATCAAGGGCAAGTATAGAATAAAAAAGAAGCATCAAATTTAAACTGGCACTACTTTTTATGTAGGCCAAAAAGATAGGAGCTCTCTCTGCAGTTCAAAGTCAGAGCTAGACCCACTGGTCTCTAAACTTGTACCCTTTTTGGTTTCCTGCTGCTGGCCCATACCTTTTACCTCATTAGGAAAATCAGCTACCAGACAGCACAGAGTCCTACATGCTGGTCACATGATTTTAGAGTTTTTCTTGTTAGAATATATGCAAGGCTTGGGAACATTAATGCACTTTCAGTTTAGAATGTAATCTCTTTTTTCCCCCATATTGAAACAGAGGTTCTATTTAAAAATCTTAGACAAGAAGTCTGAAGAAAAGACAGCTTCCTAGCAAAGAAAATTTACATGCTTCTTCAGGCCCCAGGCATAGGTTAAGGCCTTCTCCCCCCTGCTCAAAAATGAATGATACATGTTGTCACATAACTTACTATAGAAGTACCTTTATTAGGAGTTGAGGCCTTATGCAAATGCTTACAGACCAAAAAGTCCCTGAATCTAGCATGATCATTAATGCAGATTATATTTTTTTTTGCCATAACAGTTACCTGTAACTGCACGATCATCGAATTCAGAAACTGTATATTCCAGTGGGAGGTTTTCCCAGACGTATAATTTCTCAAAGGTTAACATACAATTAAAGTAGAAAATTTATTATACTGGATAGAATTTTTAAAAAGCAAACACACAATCTGTGTTCGAATTACTTTGGAATAGATATTTCTATTAAATCTCCAGTAAAGTACATTCAATAAATCACAGCATTTCTAATTAGTTATTTCAATGAAGCATGCTCAGCATATCAAATATTCATGAACTGATGATACAAGGCAGAAATCTATGAAATATAGGAGATAATGGAGTTCCTATGTGATTAATCCGTCGTTGTTTTAGCAACAATAGCATTCTACATAGTCTGTTCATCTTGTAAGTAATATGTATGTTTTAAACAGGCACACAACAAGATTTAACAAGCTGGACATCAATTGAATGCATTGTGTTTGATTACTCAGTGGAGATACAGTCTACTTAAATACACTTTCACTAACAGATTTTATCTGTGTATCGTAAGACTGTTTGTCTTGCAACCAATTGTCAATTTTAAAAATATATTTCCGTAAGTTAATATCTAGCTGGTGGTTGAGGGAACACATATGCGTGTTTGTTTCTAAATAACCTCTGCCTCTCCACATCAAAACTTGCACACTAAAAAAAGTAACCCTGAGTTCTACATCACAAAGCCAGTTAAAATGTGTTTTGATATTGGTAAGATATTTTCCTGGAGTAGTGTGATCTGAAGGGTCACAACAATCAGATCGAGAAGTGCCTTAAATCTCCTTGTGCCTCTAGAGTCTCTCTCGAAACTCTTAAAAAAAAAAAAAAGAAAAGCAAGATAGACTACTGACACATTATTTTCCTGCAAAAGTGTGTAAAAAGTATAGAAGCTTCTAGAATACTTAAAATCATTACCTAAATATTGTCATATCCAGCCTACTTTTATATACAGCTAAATGCCGAACAAAACAAATCAGTGCCTTCATTTGCTAAGTCAATCTACAGCTATAACATTTTCAAGTGACCAGGTGAAAAGAAATAATTGTAAGAGAACAAAAAACATTAACAGATCTACAGTTTTCTGGGCATCTTTCTCAGCCAGCCACTATAGAAACAACAGACAGAAGCAGCCACCTGTCTGTCAGGTTTGATTTCATCCTTCAGAAAGGCTTTCCAAGACTTTATAAAAACCCAAAGCTATGTTTTCTAGTATTTTAAGAGTCTGGTTTTAACAGTCTCAAGTGACAAATCTTGTACTATTTCCTTTGGAAGGCTATTCTGCAATCTAAAAATAGAATGAGAGAAATGAGCAGTTAATAGGTAGCACTTACAGAACCTTTTATATGCTTAAGGAGCTCTACAAATATGACATAGTTTTGAACTACATCTGTCAGCTGTGGCCATATTTAAACCAAAAACATTTCCTCACATGCCCTTATCTCATCTATTCAATGAAATATTAAAAATATCTTTGGCATCATGCACTCTCAGTGTTGTGATCCAGATAAAGCTTGCCTCTATCTTCGTCATGGACACTGATGCAAGACAGCCAAAGTGAACATGCAGAGCTATCCATTCAGACCAAAGTAAGATAATGTAAGCTGGTCATCATCAAACCTGAGAACAGCAGAAATTTCACTCAAACACTGTCAAGACAAAGACAATAGACGACAGCCTCTGCCTTGTCCAGAAAATACCTTTTACAAGCCCAATGGAAGGCCTTTTTCTTTCACTCTTCCCACCCCCCCAAACTAGAAAGCATTTTTTTGTTTGGTTGGTTGTTGTGTTGTGGTTTGTTTTTTTTTGTTTGTTTTTTTTTTTTTTTTTTTTAAGATTAATGTTCTCTGATCTTAATCTCTTATTTTGTTGCATAATTATTTGATATCAATATGAGGAAGAGAAGTTCAGCACTTTGCAATGACAGCACTCAGGCACAGAGTGAATATACGAGCATTTCCTTTGCTGTTCTAACTTTTCACTTTGTACAGTGAGCTTTATTACTATATTACCATTATCCTCATTTTGTTACCATTGGCTACTGGAAATTTTCAAGAGTATATTAATTTGGTTTTTTTGTAAATTTAAAATTTTGTAAATTTTTTTTATGAGAAGACGAGCTTCCATCCATACAAATGGAACAATTTTGCTTGTGCAAACTACTCATCACAAGTGAGTTGCGTCACATGAGTGTGAACAAAGACTCTCTAGAAACAGTTGCCTGGTCTCTTAGTTTAGACTCAACCCAGCTGAATGACATTTTCTTGGAGAAAACTGGTGCAGTATTTTACAGGAACAATTTCACAACGATTTTCTGGGAAATGTTTGAGGGAATTCCCATTAAAAAAAACCTCATGAAGCTAGGACTCAGTCCTGAGAAGTACTGACATTATTATATTTTTAAATAGGCAACCTCTTCAACAGAATAATGATCACTTATTTTTAAAAGTGGAGTGACACCTCTGGTCTAAAGTGAGCCCTTCCCATTTTTTCATACACTTCCCAGTCATCAAATAGAATAGTTAAAATTTGGAAGACCAAGGCAGTTAGTTCATTGTTGTGTAACTATTCTGCTCCAGATGTGTTTGTTTTGATAAACGATCCAAATAACCACAGTATATGGTTTTATCCACTAAGTATGTAAGGTGTAAGATCAATGCACAGTTGGAATCTCTGCACTCAAAAAATTTCAAGAGGCATAAGCTAGTTTTATTCTTCATAATTAGTGGCTAGGGTCAATTTTCCATTACAGGTAGTAGAGGGAGTTCCAGTTCGAAAAAACTAGGAGGAGAATAATGATCCTTACCCATCCTGATATAGTAATTTATTTTCCATAGTGAGTCAGCAATAACAGTGATAGAATCAGCAATGACTGTTATAATATAAACCTGTTACCTAAATATTACTATTTGTACTTATTAAAAGCATTATCACCATCCCTTGAGCTCAGAATTTATGTAACTACATCAACTAAACAAAAAAAACCCAAACAAATCCACAATTAAAACCAGCAACAGTAATACTAGAAAACTAAAAATTATCAAAGCTTTGAAATACTCTGAAATTAGGCCCTTAGCTCCGTTCCCAAGTAGCCCATCCTCAGTTCTAAACACTGATCACAAGTCAGTTTGTAAATGCCATAATGTTCCAACCAAATAAAGGTTTATGCATATACCTTGTGAAGGGAATTACCACAGCACACACACAAGGATTAAAGAAAACCTTCAGTTCTTCAATTTGGTACTTAATATTTGCACTGATTACAAATGAAATCATAAATTAACCCTTAAGCATCCACCAGACTCAAAAATGACAGGCAAATGCCATAGGTCAACACTATTCTCAGTGAATATTTAGTTACAGTGAGGTACTCGCAGGCACCTGGGGTATGCTTGAATTACTGAAAAAGCTGTTGAGATTCTTTTCAGAAGTCGTCAGACATGCCACCATAGTGGGGAAAGGGGATTCCTCCCCACCACGATTATTCATTGTTAATTGCCCAGATTGCGATTGCAATTAAAATTTATGTGGATTCTCCCAGTTTTTTAATTCATACAACAGAATATTCTAGTGACAACTGGAAAATATGTAGATATTTATTAACCTACTTAATTCACAATTCATGGCTCTATGCTGTGCCTAATACTATTAATATCCTCATAAACTCTTTCACACCCTACTGCTCCAAATTTCCCCAACTCCTTCCCAGTAAGGGCATTTTTTCCCTGCTGCTAGCAATTCCCAGTAAAAGTTTTCAAGTCTTGGTCCCTTTTATCCCTTCATCTTTTTCAAATCAACAAAGAGGTTGAGTGGCCTCTCAAGGGATACTTAGCTGGCCTATCAACCTAAGTATATGCTCTGTACAATGAGATCTTTGAATTTCACAGCTTTTATTACACATTTTCTTTATCAGATTTCCCAGATTTTTTAATTATAATTTTTGCCTGAACCGTTCACTCATAGTACTCCCCAAATCATCTCAGCACTTGAAAAAAACTAAGGTGCCTCTTTCCTGTAGCAAGACTATTTACCTTTCCCTAATTATCTTCTATACTGCATCACTCTTCTTCACTGTTGCTTGAAATCCTCTGAACAAAAAATCAGCTCTGTAGTTTTGCCTTAGTATCTTCAGTTTCTGAGTCTGTCATTGGTAGTTAGTGTCAACATAAATAATCCAGTTTGGTGTTTGAGAACCCATCTTTTTAACAGCTGGCTGTATCCTGGTGTTACTATTTACTGTTGGTGGCAAAGCTTTCGTCATTTGGAGTCTTGCTGTTTGCCTTTCCCTGCCCAGTCTTATGACAATACTGTTTGACAACATGAGAAACACTATGCTACTTCGTATGGATTTATAAAGCCAATTCCTGCCTATGGAGACTAACTTGTTTGTTATTACAGGTAGCCACCGGCAGAAGCATTTACCTGGCTCGATAGAAGCAGTGCTTTTAATGCCATATAGGTTTTTTAGTGCACAGGGATGCTTTTCAATAGTAAATGTGACATCTTCCCTCTACATTGTTTCTGGGAAAATTGATTGTGTTGCCCTATGTCAAAGCACACATTCAAAAGTGCAATATCTAAATACATTTTAATGACTGTATCTTTTACCTGCTCACTTGGTTGCTATAAATATTCCCAAATAATTTGGCTCTGAAGAAATGGGCCTCCCAGTTTCCTTTTCAATACACTATTAATTTTGTTAACTTTTCCAGCTCTGAATCAGTATCCAGTTTTGAAGTACTTACTCAACTTTTTATACATTGCAAATACAAGTTACATGCACAGCACTTGGTCCCTGTTCTGTTTTACTTACAGAGGAAGACTTCGTAAAAAAGACACTGTAAGAATAGCTTCTTTTTTTTTTTTTTTTTTTTTTTTTTTTTTTTTAAATACCAAGCACTCCACTTGTTCAAGCATCTTAAATCAAGTTTCCTCCTATCATAAAATTAATCTTCTGGGTCATCTTCTTTGGTCATGTTACTTTATGAAGTGAAGTTTCAAAATAGATTTTATCTCCAAACTTATCATACACAAATATTAAAAAGTTCAAAGTTTAGATGGCTGCTTAAAGAAATAATGTGAAAGGAACTTAAGCTTATTCTTTATTTCAAATTTGAAACATTCATATATAAAGACAATATTATATGGATTTGCCTTTAGATTTAACATCTTTAGTAAACACTTAAACTGGACCTCTCTACTAAGAAAGGCTTGTAGGTTTAAATTCCCTATTACTTAAACAGGATTCAAAAGTCTTTACAGGCATATTACTGTATATGTAAATGCAAACACCTTAATGCTAATGTATATAAATATATCCTGAGTATCAGTATAGACAGGTCATTGGACAGGAAAAAAAAAAAAAAAAAAATAAAGCCTTTCTGGCTGAGAGGCCAGACTCTTGATCATACTCCTTAACTGATACCAAATAAGCTTATCAGTTAAAGATGACACACAGTTCCAAGTAAAGCTGTGCCTGAAGTGAGGCCTAGCCTTGTACACATCTAAGAAAAACTGTATTTTATGTTTGAAGTTTCTCAAAAAGCCAGATCTTTGTCTTTGAAACTTAACTATCAGTCAGTGACTTTGCTGACAGAAAAGGTGAAAAAAAGTGAAGCTTGTGCTATGTTTTATATTATAAAATTGCACAATACAAACCTGATGTGCATAATAGATTATGTTACATATATCAAATTACAGATGCACAGGTAAATTTTTCAAAGGGTGACCTTCTATAATTTCTTATGCATTCTAGAGCAGTGTTAAAAATATACTTAACATTTGAAATTCAGATGGTTACAGTTATAAAGCTGCTGACTCATACTATCTGAAAATGTAATACCAAGTAGGATCTTAACTTGATACATGATTTACTGAACCTTTATAATTTCTATAAATTATTAAATTAACTCTGTGCTACTTAGATGCACTTGTTCAGAATTTCTCATAGATTCGAGCAATTAATATTACTTGTATTTAGCCTACTTTCATATTTTTTAATTCAATCATCATCAAAACAACCAAAACACCTCGAAGTTCTTCTACTACCCGTGGACTGTAATCCAGGATCCATTCTTCTGAGGATCAACCGTTTCTAATATAAGGCCAAATTTTGCAAAGCACATCTGTGTGATCCTGGCTCAGCTTCAAAGCAAAAGACTACTGCTGAATTGACACAAAGAAAGCATATAAGCTAAACAATTGAGAAGGTGTTTTTTAGTAAGTAGAAACAAACAAAAACTTTTGAGTTGGTAGTAGTTTATAACTTGAGAGAAAAAACACAGACATGAGTCATAAAACCTTGAGAAGGAAAACAAAATGAGTTGGAAGGTAGTAGTTCAGAAAGATCAAAAGTGACCACATTCCAACAGGCAACAAAGGTTGACTCCTTTCCATCTGACTGATGACTTCCTGGCCAGCAGTGACTCATTGGCAACTCCTTCAAGGATGGTGAATATAATACTCAGCCAATATTAGTTCCTGCCACTTGCTTTCTCTATTAGTGAATAAATATCTCTTCTCTAAACAATTAATATCTTGCCTTCTATTGATTATGACCATTACTTACTATTCCTTGAATTTTTGCCCAAAACTAGCAAAATCAGACTGATAATTCTGTGAGTCCCAACCAGAATATTATCAACACAAGGTGCTTTTTTATTCCTGAGGGTTCTGACTGCCTTCAGAATTTCACCACGTTCTAGTTCTTCACAAACCATTTAGTTGTCTAGAAAATAGCCATCTCATTTCACTATTAAGACTTTCACTACAGTACCACCTCAAACTTTCTATAATTACATTCTTGGTAACTATTTTGGATTCTTAGCTCATTTACTCTTTCACACATTCATACCTCTGCCTCACCTGTTCCTCAAGGATTCAATCCTACAATCAATTATCATCCTGGTGTTTTATACTCCTCTCAAAGAAAGAGATGCTGAATGTATTAGCACCATTTACATTTGTATCATGTACAACCATTAAGTAATGCATAGAAACTTAACAGAAGGTTCAATGTAGTAAAGGGACTTGTATTTGTGCATGAAATTACCAGCTGAGAAAAAAAAATGTCTTTTTATGCATCTGACCCTCATTCACCATATGGCAGCAATTTACTAGCAATCTAGTAAGACAACAGAATTGTCACCTAAGGAAACCCTTACCACTTGGGAGGGAACAAAAAAGGGGGTGGGGTGGCATTTTTTGGATGGTTTTGTATTTTCTGGAGTGTGGTGGTGGTGTTTGGTTTTTTTTAAAGTGAGTCCAGTAATCTGTAAGGTAGCATGTAAAATTCCATTCTAAAATCATATTATGGATACATAATCTTTTCAAAGAGGAAGAATGTGAATCTAAAGAACATAGCTTGCACACAGCTACAATGCTGTTGTATAGGCCAAGAACCTAAGATGTGCAAAGAGTTCCGGGCTACATGTGTTTTATACCTTTAGAACTCTAGTTGCAAAAGAGTGAAAAACATCTGAACTACTTTTTTTTTTTTTTTTTTTGGCAAGGAAATAATGTATTCCCTGTCTGCTTATGTCACAAGGACCTTTGACAGCAATTTAACACCCTGTTAATTTTGAATTTTCTTGCTAAGTACTTCTCACCCATTTGCCTTAGTCTGACTTCAGTGAAAGACTTCTTCACAATACCTGATTCTACTCCCATGAAAATACACCATGTCACAAGGAGTCCAAAAATATTTATGCTCCAGTACATTTCTATGAAGTATCTACAGGGTAACATTAATGCTGTCTGAGACCTTGTAAAGGTCCTCCCATTTCAGGAAAAAACTCAAGCATGTGCAAATGTAAAGCAGAATATTCCTGCTCTTGATAGTCCCCCCCAAAACCCTTCCATTGTACTTCTGATCTGCTTCATCTTCTCTATTAAAGGCCATAAACATAGTTTTTTGTGTAGTATTTTATCTTCACAATATTAATCAACCTAAAGATAACTGTGACCGTGCATTATCTGCACTCCAAATCAGTCTTCAATTTCTTCATGCAATCTTCAAACCATCTTTTGTTCTTCATACTTCAAGATATTCTCATAGTCCCTCTGTGATTCTCACTACCATATCTCTGAATCTTCTCCCACCAGGTATCAACACGCCCTGTAACCTTTACACAGTTTTCTAAAGCCTGAGACCTCTTATTTCTTAATGAATACTCCTATCTGTATTTTAAATTCCTCTCAGATATCTGTGAGTTTTTTCAGCTGATTCTTTATGGTGACACGGCTCCTTCTCACAGGAGGCTCAGTCACAATTGTCTCTCCTTGATTATTCAATAAAGCTGGATGGCACTGTTCAGGGGTGTATCTTGAACTGGCAACTAATGCATTTGCTATTACTGCTATTAATATCATTCCCCATTAAGTAATTTCCAAACATTTTTCTTTCCTATTAACTCAGATACAGATGAAAAATCACATAAACAACAAAGTGCCTAAACAGAAGGCTACATTTTGTTTACAGCTACATATAGGAAGTTTTATGAAGCAGTATGATTTCCCACACTTAAACACGCTGTTCCTACTTTATTATGGCAAGTCCAAATCCTTCAGGGTTGGTTTGAGAGGCAGCTTGGCTCATCAGCATCTCACAACCTGCAACCCCTGCCCAAAAGCTGAAGGCTTACCAGCCCAACCTCTTACTTTTAGGAATATTCTGGATCTGAGCTACAATTCAAACTCTCTCCAATCTTCTACCAAATCTGTTTCTGAGAAGCAGCTGTTAGACGCTGGACACCGTAACGAGACATGACATAGTTGTATCTGCCAGTGTCTTTAGGTATGAACATTTGCACATTATTTTCTTGAGAACAGTTCTCACAAGCATGTAACGTAGTATAATGCATGCTTTGATAATGCACTGTAGTCATGTGCTGCAGCACATTCATTTCAGTAGCAATCCAGAACATACAGAGGGAACATTAGGGCACGAACAGAAACATCTGTAGCTGTCATTCCTCTGTTCTTTTCAGCTCTCCACAAGATAGCTTTCTACAATTGTTCTGTCCCTGACTGGAGGACAGGAGGATTTTCTCCAACAGCTAAAATGGGGCCTGGAGCATAAATTGATCTTGATTTAAACTTGTTTTGCAGCAAAGCATAAACACATTACAAAGCTTAACTTCTATCCCTGTAGTCGCTGGTACATGGGCTTAATTTGAGATGTTTCCTTTACTTAAAACATAGACAAAGTATACTCTCTCATACTTCTGCCTAGTGATTCGTATTATCATTTGCTATTTATAAATCTGATTTTAGTTCTATAAGTAATTCTAGAATTTTAACAAAAAAGGTACCCTGAAACAAAAATATAATGAAGGCAAACAACCAAGGAAAGGATAATTGGATTTTTCTCAGGCTATGCTAATCTGTAGACTATAAACGCTGTCTGGTTACACTTGAATACTGTTAATTTGCATGTAGCTGGGAGCACTGGCATGAACCACTAACATATTAGATCACGACACCTGACACTAAATGCTCTTTCAGACATCTAGCATTTCATACTGGAATTAGTTGATGTAGCATACTTAGACACATAAACCTACACTTTTTCTACAACTGTAAATGAAAGGAGATAAATTCTAATATAGTTTAAAAAAAATCAAGTGTGCAAGTCTTTGATCAAATGTTTCTAGTAAGCAGAAGCTAACTACAAGCTATATATGCAATAGTTGTTTATGCCTTGCTTGGCGAAAACAATCATTCAGACATTGGTATTCAGACAGTAAAGTGCTTGTCAAGATCAAAATGCTAATCATTGCTTACTGAGAAATTCAGTTGTTCCCAGCTGTAGTGAAAGCAACACGTAGCTCGAAGCAGCTGCAGCGTATTATCACTATCTAGTTTTAACTGAAGTAGGATTCCTATGCAAGTGTATCAGCAAATGGTCAGCTATGAGTCCTGGAAAACTTACAGAGCATGGGACTACAATTCTTGTACTGAACATTGAAGAAAAAGAAAAGAAAAAAAAAAAAAAAAAGAAGTTAAATTGGTATCAGAAGGCTCATAATTCCTAAATCACAATGCCACCTTTTCAATCAGCAAAACAAAACGCATGGGGTTTCCAATAATGTTTCTTTCTTTGAACAAAGATTTGCTCACTGAATCCAGGGTAAATCGTAAGTGTTATTCAATTATGTTAACGCAATATATTAAGTCATAAATATATGAATTCTCACATCTATTTTACCTAATAACACCATTTCTATAAAAAAATTAAAAACATTTCATAAATTGCTCACTATTTTTATCTTGCTTATGTATTTTTTAAAAGAGCAAGTTTAAGGATTAAATTAATAAGAGATATGAAAAAAGGACAAGCCTGGACACAACCACTGTTCCAGATTTAGCCGGCAATCAGATTTATGTGTAAGGATCCTTGCGTCAGCCCCACTAGTTTTAATAGAGTTTCACACCAGCACTAGAATCTATTCACAGGTACCTGCTTTCAAAATTAGAGCCTAGATCATCAGTGCATGCTACAAATAAAGACTGTTACCTACACCCTTTGAGCTACCAGACTGCAGCTAGAACTGGGGTTCTGTATATTGTTATGTAATTACAGGCTGGCCTCTAACTATACTGCATCCTAATCTTGGCAACCCATCAGAAACTAACTGCATGCTACAAAAAAATAATATAAAAGTCTTTTAATTAAAAAAAAAAAAAACCCAACCTTTCATAAGATACCACTTTGCAACACACAATAAAATATTTAACTAAATACTCAATCTCATCATACAGCTAACTAGACCTACCAAAGAGATTACTTCCACCAGCCTTTCTTTCTCTGAGGAGCTCAGGAGCTGTCTGTGAGAACTGCAGGGGTTATGTATGCTCATTCTCTAACCACGGGGAAGAGCCTGCCCTTGTTTGGAAGCACATCATAAACACAGTGTTCCCAAAATACATAATCCTGTACTGAGAACCAGTTTTAAAAAACAAACAACAAATAAACAAACAGGAAAAACAAACAAACCCACCAAAACCCAAACTATACAGAAAGATTCCTCACAGACCACACTCTGGCTTGCCCCCTCTCAGGGATGTAATGATAATGCTTGGTTCGGTCCTAGCTTCTCACACACACAAAATGTTGTCTTCACTCTGGACACTCTTGATCTTCATGTTTAATCCTCTTAATCTTCTAGTATTTTGATCTGTTGTTGTCTTCCTATGTTACCCTCTTCTGTTGTAATACATCTGATTCCAAGACTGCGTCCATCAAACTACAATCCCTTAGTCTGATGATTCAGCTCACTGGATTTTCTATGATCCTTAAGTGAAATAGTAATAACACTGGATATACTACAAATGTTTCTGACTTCCCATAGTCTACATTCCTTCTTATTTTGGGAGCTTTTCACATTGGACTATAACATGCTGCAGTTATGACAATAATTGTATACATGGAAGACAGACTACTTATAGCTAAAGTGGAAACCAAAATCTGAAAATAGAAACACTTCTACTCTTCCAAGATTAAAATACCACTGACATCAGAATAACCTAACAGGCAGAGACATGGGACTTTGGAGCCCAAAGTTCAATTTCAGGCTCTACAGATCACCTCAATGACTTTGACAAGTTGCTCCACTGCTGTTTCTTACTATTCTTTGTGAAATGAGGATAATCACAGCACTTTAAGATCTATGAGGGAATATTGCTATATAAAAGCCAAAGGATATAATGCTGATTATTACTATTAATAGCACAGAAACTCATATCAACCCCTATCCAACTTCTGCTAAAAAAATAATAGAGAGAGGGAGAAAGAGGGAATTGTTGATATATGTTTGCCAACATTAAGTTCTTGTATTTCTAGACAGCCATTACAATTACATAATTAGAGTAACCAGGAACAAACACATCTGATGACTGGTACTCTCACTACAGTATTCTTACATGCTGCTTCTCCCCCCTCCGCCCCCTTTCCAAAAAAAAATCTGCTTAATTTCCAGGAACTCTATTCACCTACTTGGTTGCTTAATATCAAGGACTATTGTTTTAAATAATGGAAAGGATTGCTTTAAGCTGCCCTGTTATTCTAGCTGTCAGATTTTATAACATGCTTATTAATTCCTGACAACAAATAGCTTCTTCGGGACTTTTTTATCCAAAGATTCTAGGATTGGAAATGCATTTAGACAAATACTGAAACCAGTTCCACCTTTCATGAACAGAAAAATTGAAGTGAAAATATTACAGTAAATTCATTTTTTAAATAGTAATTGTATCCGTGTAGGATTCTGGAATTATAAGAACATACCACACTAAGTATGCAAAAAATCAAAGTTAAATTTTGTTATTAAAAGCAGAACTTGCCAAATTTGGAGGTTCATATTTCTTTGATGTGACTCTTCAGATACAGATATACATAAAACCTATACCTTCATACATCAGGGCCTCAAGAACTCAACTGTATATCTTGAGTAATACCTGACAGACAAGTTCCAGTGAACTCAGTTGAGCAGCAGCATTCAGAGGTACTCCTCTGTCCAAGACTATATGCTTAATTACCATTGTATACACTGTGTTCCACCAATCCAAGACTTTACACTTGCAAAGAAATTTAAGGGAAATCTGTATATGAAAGCCTCTAAAGATCAGATTCTTAACTACATTAAAACTTGAACAGAATTTTATCATAATGAATTACATACATTAAAGTTATCTACATAAGTGTTTTAATACCAAATATTCAATTTTTGAGTATGTTTCAAAACTATGGCAGAAAATAATTTATTTTTGCACACCTCACAAGAAATTTCACTAAATCAATTTGATATATGAATTTAGCAATACACACTAATTAGATGCTTTGTATTTACCCCAGTAGGTTGCACTGACCCTATCATTTCTTCAGCACTGTATTTTTCAAATGGATCCCACAATGAAACAAGTCATAACTTTCCTAGGGAAGTCCAAATATCAGCTATTACACCCCTAAAATACATGCCAAGTACATATGAATGAAATCAAGATCATTCTAATGCAAGTATAATTTCAAAATCAGTTTGTATTTTCTTGGGCATTGCACATAAAATTCAAAGACTGAAACCAACATTATTCTGGCAACAAGCAATTTTTTGAATAATCAGATCCAGAGAACTTTTCTGGGATGCTTGAAGAGTAATAAGTTACAGCAGAATTGCTCTGTGTTGACTACTACAAAATTTATAGCTCTTTCTGTGAAGGTAAAATAATTTGTTTTCTGCCTCCTGTTTACATAGAGCTGCATCAATTTTTTTCTTTAAATTAGCACAGTCACCTTACTGTTTTAGAGCACTGAAACACTTATGACAAAGCAATACCAATAAACAGGTTTTAAACTGATGTTGAATGCAACTTTTGACATTGCATACAGTTTCAGACTGTGCAAGCCATCAAAGTTACATTAACTTCAGGCAGTCCGACTTCAGCGCTGGACATTTCCCAAATGCCACTGCAAAGCCATAGGACAATTTGTCTATAGTCTCAACCACAACTGTAAATAAGCAATACTATTCACATACTTGAGAACTTCAGAGCCATGGCTCAATGAGAACTTACCTTAAGAATCAATGGTTACCCTCTGTCCTGTAAGGTAATTAAGACGTATGACGCTAAAGTTACTTCTAAGGAATAACACATGATTTGCAACTAACATCTTGGAATTATAGACAAGATCCTTCCCTGCACCCCAGCTGCTTGTGTCTAGGACAATCAAAGACAGGACTCGGGAGGATAAATAAAACTCAGATGGCTGACACAAATGCTTCTTTCTCCCTCTCAAACATTTTGCTGCTGAAACACAGTAAAAAGTAAACTGAAACACCGTGGCTTTGTAACCACTTTTAAAAAAAACCAAAAAAACATGTCCTTTATGTATGATTGACTCATATAACATAAACAACACAAGGAGACAGGTCCCTGTTACGCACAGCTGCATTAGGATCAGCAGAGAGAGGTGAACTATAAGCAACCTTATCCTTTCTAGTAAATGACAATTTTAGTCGTATCTATTTGCCAGAATTAAACCCCAGGTTCTGAAAGTTTTAAGTGTACGCAAAATATCTTTAAGTGTATGGAAAAAGTAAGCGTAAGGCTATCATCAGCCAGTGACCCTAAAAGACTGAAATACAACACCTACCAAAGGGTAGACATTCTCCCCACATACTTACTACTTCACAAATAAGCCTTTACAGCTCACTCACAGAAAGGCACTTCCAGAAAGAAAGTTGTAGCTATATAAAAAACAAGGCAATGGTAGCAATTTTCAGAGTTCAGGAATTTGCAACTTAACCAGAGTTGTAACAAAGGCAAACACTATTTGCCTTTGTTGCAGGTTTAGAAATTCAAGGAAAACCAAACACCTTTCCCCAAATAAAAGATAAAGTGCCACAAGATAAGTGTAATACTGGTTGATATTATTCACATGTTCATATCAAGATGTGTTTAAAGTATAGATGTTAAAAAAAGAAAAAAGGCATCTAGCTTCCAACAAAACCAAGAGTAGTCAAATACTTGTTCAATACAGTGCTAACTTTGCAAAAAAGTCAAAGAAAAATAACCTGCAAAACACACATTTCATTGAGAAACTTCTCAGAAGGCAATTTTTTCCATTCACAAATAGCTTTATAGCCATAAGAAGCAGACTACCCACTCAAAACCAGGCAAATGATAGTTAATACAAAAAAGTAGTGAAAAGCTATAAAGAACAGCACTATTAAGAACTATGATGAAACTGCTGTATTGAAAGATAAACTTGATCAGTCTAGGGTTCAGAATGTCACATTCAGGTCTTCTGGCATGGCACAAGCTTTCTCTGTAATTTTCCAGAAATAACCTGATACCATGTTTTGTCCATTGTCATTGTTTTAAGGCTTTTTATGCTTTAACATATGGATAACGTACCTCAGGATATAGCTTCAGGCAAGAGCCAAGCCAATGACTACTTGATTACGAATGATGCAAGCCTATTCTCTCTCACTACCTGCATTTCACCATCACATCCTGTGCCTCAGGCCCAATACTCCTCTGACTTCATGGAGTAGCAGTTCACAAGTTAACAAAATACTGAATCATATTTCTACTGAGTTTAGTCCCTATCATCTTAACTCTTTCATGTGGCTCACCATAAGTCAGATGAGCACAGAGGGTGGCACAAAGGAAACACTGGACATAGGCAGCAAGCATCTTTTAGACAGCAAATAGGGCACTAATCAAGTCAGCCGTATTGCAAAGCTGCACCTGAAGCACATTGCTTCCACTGAAATGAACAGGATTCAGTGGGATCTCTCACCAGCAAAACACATACCATGCCTACCTAAATTTGTTAGATACCTAATTGTCATTAAGATTCTAATGCTTATGATGTCTGTTCCCAGTTCTGTTATTTGTAAAATAGGAACAATACATCTGTATGTATGGTATCAAGTCTGATAGCAGAAAGCGCAAAAGTATTTTAGATAAGATTTTAATTAATGGAACATAAAGAAAAAATACAGTGCTATTCTGTGTTTGTGTATATGCATACATAATAATAGTTGTTGTAAATGGAGCCAGCCTGCCTGATGAATACATTGCATGGTTCACGACTTTTAGCCTAGCCTTCCTGTAGAACCTTTCAGATTTTCAAGAGCTTGAGACAAACACAGCTTGAACGAGAGTCAAACTGGTCCTTAGGTGTATAGATTCACTGCTCTTACTCATGTTAGTTATAAGGATCCAATCTAAAGCTACTTAGAGCTTAGTGAATTATTACCTTGAAGTAATCCCCTGCTTTTTATACCCAAAATATGAAAAGAAGCCATCCTACAAAGTGTTCATTGAAGATACAATTTCAACATTTTTCTGCATTGTAATCCAGGTTCGCTTGTTATCAACACAGACACAGCTGTTAAACCTGCTTGGATGCAACTCCAGGGGAACCTAGATGGATATACTTGTTAATGATGCCCTAAAATATTTTTCAATTCAGAAAATGCACTACTCCATAGTGCACTCTTCCATTTACATCACAACATCATATATCCTGCATTCACCATTAAGTCCTCTTTATCAGAAACTGTATCATATGCTGCTCAGACTTAAGCCATAGATTTAGACACATTATAATTGCACATATAGTCACATGCCCATCAGATGACTGGTACTTTCTGAAAGCTCACCTTTATTTGCAGTTCCTCAACTTCTCTTAAAACAAAGACAGTGTCTCTGCAAGAGGGTGATCAAAAGTGGGTGACTGCATGCAAGCTAGTAATGTTCCTTACAACATCTGATTCTTCATTAGAGACCAAAGGCTCCTCCATCTAAAGAACTGCTTATAATGTTTTGGTTTTCTAACATTCTTACTGCTCCATGGTAAAAAAAATCCCAAACCAAGTTCCACTTAAACATCCAACACAGCTACCCTAAGAATGAAGGCAAGTCAGCTTGAGCTGCTGGTCTTCCTTCATTAGGCAGTCTATGAAAGCCAACATAGATTTAATGTAACATCAGCAAAAAGAAAAAAAAAACAGGGAATGAAGGAGAAGAGTTCCTATTGCAGTACAATGATTTGAATTTGTTAGCAATAAAACATAGGTGCACATTATAGTTCAATATTAATTGCATTTTTATGCATTTACAAGCACATATATTTAGAGAAGACAAACAGGGACACTGGATTAAATTCACAAGATTTTCCAACACGACTCATCTCCCGCATTAATACTCCAGGAATTAACTTATGTATGAATTATCTTATAAGCATCATGCCTTAAACTAGCAAATTATTTACAAGGTACTTTACTTTATGCACACAGACATTACCATGAAAATAAAAAATAATAAAAAGTCATATTTTGCACACTGCGCCTCAGTTCCCCAAGTCTGCATTTTCTTCCTCTGTTGTGTTTTTTGTCTCCTGTTTTTACTCTAACTTTTTCAGACTTCTGCCATGTGATACATGGAAAAAGTATTTTTAATATACAGAGAGATACGCACAAAGGTTTTTTTTTTATATATATACACACACACAGAAACATATGTATGTGGGTGCATGCATATACACAAACGTGGGAAAAATTGTTTCCTCTTCTCTTGAGAAAATAAGTAGAGTTTTTATGTTTTCCAAGTGGCACTGAACAGAGAAGCACAGAAAAAGGGGAAAAAAAAAAAAAAAAAATCACTGGCAGACGATTTGGTAGATCAATGCCAAACATGGGTTTGAGCAGGATGAACTCCATGTGCTTCTCACCTTATGACAATATTTATACATAATTTTTTCATAAGCCTTATTTTTGCCCCTGCCATTCCATGTAAAATTCACATTTGTTCATGTGTTTGAACATACCACCGCAATAAAGAAAGCGTTTGAAAAATTACGAGTAGGATTACTATTCTGCACTGATACTTGTTCATGTTAGACTGTGCCAATGTTATGGAACACTGAATATATTTACTGTGACAAGTGATCTAGTCACAAAGCTAAATCTCTAGAGAATGATGATTTTGCCCATCTGTCCAGGACTAGAAACTAGACTATATGCTTATGCCACAATATTTCATTTTCCATGTGTTAGTCTGAGCATGCTAAAGCTGAATAACTATCACATGCCACAGAGAAAAAAAAAAACCTGCATGCTGTTCAGAGAATTTCAAAGTTACAGATAAGGAAAAGATGCAATATAGCTGCAATCATGACACACAACTCTTGTTACAATTTATTGCCAAAGTTGTTCAGCACACTGTATACTGTAAAGTGAAAAGACTCAACAAGGATACTGAATAATAAATTTCAATGTAAATGTAATTGCTTTACTGTTCTGAAAACAAAGTAGCAGCTTTTTTATTGCAATTAATATTTACAGATTTGTAATATATTTCAGCTGGAACTCAGGTCAACCTGAGTTGAAGACAGTTCTGGTTATGAATATTCTGTTTATTTCCATTTGAGGTAACTTTTTTTTTTTTTTTTTTACCCAGCCTGTTTAACCAGTGAGAATCTAACAAGTCAAAAAATTCAATTTTTACTTTAACAGACACAAATTACGGACCTTCCCGTAGCTGCCTGGGAAACCATAAGGAAGGCAAAACTGTTCTCTCACAACCTGTCTGAACCCCAGTTCCAAAAAGATTATTAAATTATAGGAGATACTACGAGCTAGGTTAAAACTTGATGGGATAATTTGCAGAGCACATGAGAACATTCTTGAGATAAGCAATAAAAAGAAGATTCACTGCCAGTACAGTAACTGTTGTATGCTTTTCACTTAACACATGTAATGTTAGAACCACACACACATTAATATTCAAACAATGGGGCTTGCAAAATATCTGAGGCCTTAAACATCCTGTAGTGTTTCTGAGGCCTCACTAGGGACACATACCCTTGGTATCACGGTTATGAACGTACTGCTAATAGAACAAAACAGGATTATCTTGCTCATTCTCTTCCCATCAGACAAATATACACACAGGCATACATGTAATCCTTGCAAAATTGTCTAGCTCCTCTATCAGCTAATTTAACTTTCCCTAAATCTCAAACATTACCTAGAAGCAAGGAAACCAATAGATTTGTCTGGCACTGTTGTGTTCATCTCTACATTCTTAAAATAAGTTTTCAAATTCCTACACTAGAAGAAAAAGATTAATATTATTCCCCCAAATTCAGGTCCATCAGTATTTTATTGTGAAGATAAATACTGAATCTTCTAACAGTCCAAAAGTGCTACAAGTAATTCAATTTTGAAGACGGTCTTAATAATATATGTAGGAGCGTTTTACCTGTAGTAGCAGTAATATTGATCTCACACCATTAAGGTTTGCAGCATTTTTAAAACCCATTACCTTCCTGCATATTAGCTCTCACTAGCAGAAAGGACATCACTTTCGCTGTTAACTTCTGGCAGACATCAACACAAAAAGGTAATTCTACCTGCTAGCGTGTCTGCCTGACTGCTTGATAATGTCAATCAATAAGCAAAATCACTTTCTTACGGTTATCATAAAACAAGATGTCTGTTGCAAATTCAAATACGAAAGTTGTATTTCTGTATTCAAAATATTAATGAGCCTTAAAGTACTTACTCATACATTTACTAACATATACTTCATGAATATCAGTAGATACTTCATAAAGTATAAAAAGTAGTGGATTAGTGTAACAGTGGCTGGATGACACCAGAATGGATTTGCAACATTGACGGCCAGTGCGTACAGCAGGTCATCACAGACACTACTGAATCATAAAAGAAAGACCTGTCAAGTTTCAGATAAAGTTGGCACTTGATGATGATAAATTATTTACTAAGTGCTCTTGTTGAACCATTAGGGAAATCCTTTCTTATTCCTTCACCATTCATTCAACTCGAGAACACCTGTGTGCTTATTTTAAAGCAACATATAGCAAAAGAAAGCACATTCTCAGAACAACAAACAATAATGGAAGTCAATAGCAGGATACCAGCTAGGGACAAGCTTGTCTTACAAATCTGAAAGCACCGGGATTTTCATCAGCATTATCAAAATAGTTCAGAATGATGTATCTTGTGAAAGGTTATAATTAGGTTAGCAAGGGGACTGGGTGGGTGTAAAAGTATTGAGAATGCACGTGTAAAAAAAAATAATTTTAGAAGTATTGCTGCAGCTCTGGCATCAATGTTTTTCCTCTGAATTCTTAGGATTTCCTAGAAATGCCAGAAGAAAAGCAGATCTACCTTAGCTCCCAGAAAAAATTAAAAAATGGTTAGGCCAGAAATAATTTGGGAATAGTCAGCATTGCTTTCTTATACCATAGAATTTTGTGCCTTGCCTACCCGTTCTTCAAGAACAGTCTTGTTCTACCCTACCAGCTTGCTACCGAAGTCTGAGCTATGCATGCAGCTACCTGATGATTTCGAAACTCCCAAGAAATTCAGCTCCACTGTCAGTTTGTCTGAGTATACAGCTGAAACCCAAAGAATTCAACTGTAAAACAACATGTTTCCAGGTTCACAAAACATCTCTAGCAGTAAGTATAGACCTCAAAGAATTTTGGACACGCTCAGTTCAAACCCCTTATCAAAAGCTGGTATTAACAGAAATATTTAATCAAGAAGTTACATAAGATTTGCCCTAATACAGATGACGATTTTGAAAGTGAATTAGTAATTTGTTATTCTTCAAAGACAAAAAACAACTTTAAACAGGCTACAAATTTTCATCACTATAGTAAGACTAACACACCTCAAAATTGCAGAAGTAAACTTTTAAGCTACTCTGGGATAGGATATACACTAAAAACTGGAATATCTTGAAAGCAAACAGGTATATAGCATACAGTATCCATTAGTGCATTAATACTAAATGAACCCACTACATTGTTTCCATTTACTAATATAATTGTTGATAATAGGGTGCTGAGAAATCAATAAATTTTAAATGTCAAGAGAAAAAACAATATCCATAATCTTTCAGAAAAATTCAAGTTTTGAATGAGACCAGTGATTCCATACATTCTGTGTATAGATTTCTAGGCATTCCATTCTTAAATTAGACCAGGCAAGCATAAGATTCCACCTACAAACTTCCCAAGTGGAAAAAAAAAAACCCAAAACCAAACCAAAACGAACTATAAAACCCCAAACCATACAAATTAAAAAAAAAAAAAAAACTAAAACATACACATTATTTACACCGTGCTTTTAATAAATACACCAATTGAATCTAAAAAATACAGTTTGAGGAGTAAACTTTAGTTATTAAAAATCACATATTAGCCCTATTTATTCTCAACTTCGAAGCCATGTAAGAAAGATTGAGAGATATTTGAATATGTACTTGTTGACATTGACTAGGTACTTCGTCATGATAATTAACAATAATAATAATAATCAGGATTCTTGTATACAGTAAGCTGCAGCAAGACTTCAGAAAACTTTAGTCCCTTAATAATATACTTAAAAAAATAAACATGTAAGCACATCAAACCATTATTAACCTCTTTAAAAGGCACAAAGTTTAAAAACTGATATTATACGTATAACAAGTTACATAAAGAACTTTTTTTCCCCATTAGATTTCAGCATGCTGTAAGATTCTATCTAGTGCCATAACGACCCTAGAAGACATTTTCAGATACTTGCTCAGGGACTGCTATCTTGTTTGGACTGCCAGAATTCACAGTATGGGTGCACTTTTCACCCTTACATCCACTGAGACTTGGCAGCACCATGTAACAGCGACAATCTTATCCTAAATAGATAGTTCTAGAAAACAAGAGTTAATGATCACCTATTAATAAAATGCCTGTCTTACCCTGCTCTGCTGGTGGTACAGCATATGACCCCTGGAAAAGATCTTCCAGCCTAGTGCATCAGCCCATACTGCAGCATGCATCCAAGAAATAAAAGTTCTTCAAAGAGATTAAAAAACACAGTAAGAACTGTTATTTTACAAATTCAGTAATAACTGTGTTCCTGATTAAAGGAACAGTAGTAGTATAGATACAAGAAGCTCTTAGTTTTCACACGTTATCTTCATAGGAAAAAAACCACCTGTTATTTCTAGTGCTTACTCTAAACAGAAGGAAAATCCTCAGAGAAAAAGTATGTTCTTTCACAAGATCAGGAGTTACAGTAGCTTGGGCCTTAGAAAGAACAGTCTTCTAACTGTTGATGAATGCTTCTGTAGGCTTCAATGATTTTCCATCATGTTAGCCCATAATTAATATCAACTTCTACGAAAAAGACTTAGGTTACCAGACATGCTTAAGTATAAAAATCAAAGCTCACTTGCACCAAAGGGATTACTTCTCTCCTTCTCAGAGGTCAAAGACGTTTTCAGCTTTAACAACAAGGTACTCCGATTATCTAGTTCATTAAATACATAGGGGATTTTTTATTTTTTTTAATTTTTTTTTAGTAATTAACATACCTGAAGTTTGATATGATTTCTGGCATCTAATTTACACGGCAAGATGCTTGTGTTTTGAATTTCTGAATTGCTTCTGTGTGAGAGGCAGACTTTGATAAGTTTTTAATTAAACTGATAATATCATTTTAAAAGCTAAAACACCTAGAGTATAAAGGACACAAGTAATAACAGATTTTATAAGGCTTAGCTGCTTTATAAAGCTTGCTTGCTTTGTGGAAGAAACTGCTTTTGTGAAAATGTGTATTTGCCATCTGATTGCTTCTGAAGAACATTTAAAGAAGGTTAGACACCTCTGGCTTTAAGAAGTATTGCGTATTACCATTTCAACAATACAATTTTGTTCCGTATTTCAAAATGGGAGGGCTGTAAACCTTTCCTACTGAATTAAATAGCTCTGCATTTCATGCTTTCTGCTCCTATCAGAAAGTGAGCTTTGCCTGTGTGTTAGATTCTATGCTATAAAATGACATTTCTACTTAATTACATTGTATTTGCAGTTTAACTACTACAATTTTAAGTACTACAAGAAAATATTGCTAACATCCTAGGAGAGGTACACCTTTTAAACAGGTGGGTCCCAATCTGGCTCGCAAACACTGAAATTAGGCAGTACATCATCTGTGAAATGTTTTACATGAAGCTACGGAAGGAAGCAACCAAGCAGTTTTCACAGACACAAAGAGCCTGTAACTGGGGATAAAGTATCTCCAACAGAATCTGAACATTCTGAGCTTTTGAACACCTCTGGCAAAATGACCAAATAACTACCAAGATTAAAAACTGGCAACACTGGCTATCTACACAGAAATTTACTAATTCGAACCATAGAACTGTTTCCTGTATGGGAATGGATATCAACCTAAATTAGTAAAAACCCAGAATCAAGGCTTCAGCTGCCACACTAATGATTTTTGAGAATTCCATCAAATTCTCTTCACTCCTTCCCTTCAACCTCAGCTGGCATAGAAAAGCAGATCCATCAAAAGACACACTGCTGAACATTTTGCCCGAAGTCTCCACATCCTTACCTGACTGACAGAAAAGCTGATTCTTATCAGATACGATGGAAGTTAGGCTACTGTTACAACCAACTAGATGTTTCCAAAGCCAATCAGACAGCAGCAACAGGAGACACAGGACTTAGGTCAAAGTCAGGCTGTTTGAATCAGAGCCAGCTACCTGTGCTTAAATCCAGTCTCAAATCTGCATGCCTTACCACAGAAAGTCCACTGACATCAACATGATTCTATGCAGGGACAAAGTACAAAATTTTTAAGTGAGCCACAGCGCAGAAAAGAGGAATACTGCAATTCTGTCTTTGCTTGAATGAAATATTCAAGGAAGTCTTCTCAATGTTCTCCTAAACCATGATTTAAACTCTTGCCAAGCATGAGTTTGACCTCACAGTACTGTATGCTCAACTCAATGAGAATCTGACACACAGAAGGGCAAGACCATACTGTTTGTTGTGTGCCTAGAAAGCAAATCACTATTGGATTTCTATTTTCCCTTGGATCCCTATTTTTATGGCAGATTTCCACTACCTTTACATTTCAGAGGAAGCATCCTCTGACTAAAAAACTGAGTGCTTGATTTTATCAATAAAGGAAGTAATTTATTTTTATGTCCTGTCATTTCTTAAGAAGCACTAAATTGATAGACTAAAAAACCAAAAATTATAATTAAGAACTGGTTTGAAAGGTACTTCACCAAACATATGTATATTTTCAAAAAAAATCTTTCACAGTATAAACGTATTCATTCTGATCTCAAACAAGAAAACTAGTTTGACACCTTATCAGTAACAAAAAAGCAAGATGAAGTCCAGATATTAACAATTTTACAGAAGCGGATTCAGTGCATATTATTTTAGTTTCAGTTACACTATTTTTCCTCCTGAGAATTTGTATAACATTACTATTAACTGGAATAGTGGAAAAACATCCCTTCACGCATTTTTCTTGCTCCACATCAGAACAAAAATTAAACCTTTTTTGTTTCTTCTGATGAAACAAGTGCAGCCCATATAAGCTCTGGAGTCAAGTCTCTTGTTGTTGATTTGAGTATCAAGACTACCGTACAACAGGGATCTTATTTAACTTCATCCTACATATGAAAAATTTTCTGTAAAGCTAAGGCAAACTCAGCAATAGCTCTCCACTTGTATTTAGCTTTAAAACCCATTATTTTCTATTTCAGACTGTGAGAAGGGCTTATGTGCTTTAAAACTCATCTAGCTTTTTCAACTCTAATACCTGGTCCAGTAAAAGTTATTACAAGCCTTGGTCTCCTCTACTTCCTTAGACCATCACACCGATAGTGAAGTTCCATCCTATTTACAGGCCTTAAAGTATTTGAAAATGTTCATTCTTTGAAAGAATGGACTTTAAATTTCACTCATCAGATCATTACCAGCAAGTGGAAGGCAAACCACTTTGTACTCTTCTTCATCTGGTACAGAGACAGGGTAATTTTCTCACTAATACTGTTGAAATTTGTAATAATTTGGCTATGCTTTCCCCACTCCAAGGTGAAATACTCATCTGAAATAAGATACCTCAGGTATACACGCTGCATGGTCCATGCTCATAGCAGAGAAATAATAGTTTGCTGTGTATTTTACCATGTTTCTTTTAAATGTTTTGTTTCCCTCAACTCTATTGAAAGGGATTCATACTGCAATCATCTGTTCTATTCTCCTCTCAGACCAGTGATAACATCTAATATTGGCAATTGCTAAACACTGAGGTAATTTACCTCTGTATTTGATACTATCAGATTTGAGAAACTGAATAACAATGGGATGGGTGGAACTTTTATTTATTGATCATTGAATATAAGTGATATTTATAGTATGCATTTTTTTAAGAACTGTGAGTGAACCACAAATAAGATGCTTGCCTTATTTCTCATATCTAGCATCTGTACTACGGATGTAAGCAGGTATACCTTGTTTCATTTTATTCCCAAAAAAGCATCTTCAGAAATTGGCAGTCTTCAGCATTTCATTCAATGAACAAAAGTTAAAAGTTCTAAACCTCTGTATCTCCAGGCTCTAACTAGACACTATAGCAATTAGCATATTCTCTTACACAGAGTACTAAAACCATCTGCACAGAAACGTCCCTGGATTGAATATATTCGGACAGCACTTCAAAATATTCTGATCACATACGAAAATATATCGAACAAATGGTTCTCACAATGCTCACCTGGAGAAGTCCATATTTAATTTTTTCATACAGGAGGACTGTACCTAAATACTAAGAAACCAAGGCTCAAATTCCCAGATGAACTAATCACCGTAACAATTTTTAGATTGCTAAATCATAGCAAATGCTTATAACTCAACAAGTGACAGGCCTGGAACAGAACTCTATCTAAATCTGCAAAAACTTTGGCAAGGTTTAATCTGTTCTCATCTTTTCTTTTTCATAAAACAAAGTTTATGATAAGTCAGTTGCAGAGAGGCTACAGAAGGCAATTCTCCAAACAAACACAGGAAACGAAACATACTTCAAAAGACTGGCATGGTAATTTAGCTGTTGGGCTCCCATTAACTTCCAACTAAGAGTGGAAGCATACAAGAAAAATTCTGCACACTGCTTTCAAAATGTAAGAGTAGGTGTACCCCTATTCACAATAGGGCTGCGAATGCTTTAGATGTCAAGGTTTCCCCACCCCCAGTGGGGTTTGTTTTGTTTGGAAAAGTGCTGTTGGAGCCTAAAAAGTATGCTAGGAAACAGCTGAACTGGTATTGAAAAAAACGCTGCAAATGTATTCAGAACTCTAACAATTTCTGTGCTACATATAATAAACACTGTGAAAACTTTAAGTTCCTCTTGTTTTATTACACTTTATTTTGTCATTTCCGTAACAAGCCCGATCCAAATCACAGAGGATGACTGAATGGAGATGCTTAAAGGACTGTTGCTATGAGATACACAGCCAAACTCTCCCAGCACTGGAGAAGTGGATTGTTTGGATAAACACAAAGAAATTGATGTTATAATTTGAAGTTTCTAATATATAAAAAAAGACAAGTTATCTATGTTGTCTGTCAGTGTACTACAGCACAACATGGCACACAAGGATATGACAACCTTCATTTAAAACATTTTAAAATAAAAATTGAACCCTATGTCCAAGGTGATAATTACCATAGTATTATCAAACTACTACTTTCTTCTTTGATTTACTACTATCAACTACTCAACTTATATTTTATACTCTTCTAAGATGCTTGCTATAGCTGAGGTTGTTTCATACACTGTTTTCAAAAACTAGCAGGTTTTCTTTTTTTCTAGTGCTTGCTTAAAAATTCCCAAGAAAGTAGATTGAGGCAATCTGCAAAGCAAGATAGTCAAGAATTATTTCCTTTTTTTTTTAAAAAAAAAAAAAAAAAAAATCTTAGATAGCATTGACAATGTTTTGCCCTTCAGGAAAAAGACGGTTGCCTTAGTAACAGAAAGCAAATGAAAAACTAACCAATAAATATGCTTTAATGAACTATTAATTTTAAAACAAAAGTTTTTTTCAGTCTGTATTTATGTTACTACAGAATATAAAACCATGGTGAGTGGTTATGCATATGGCAGCAAGAATCTTTCCCAGGCAGAAACTCCTGAACTGTGAACCCTAATCTTAGGCCAAGTTTCAGCCCTGCTGAAAAGTTTCTCTTTTTTACAAGTGTGGATCTGAATACACCATGAATTTACGGTTTCTGCCCTCATTTATAACCTCAACTATCAGCCTTAATTTACAAATCTTATTGCCAGCAATTTATCCATATTTTACAAAGGCATCCAAACTTCAGAAACACTTACATAATACTCATTACATATCACTTTAAATATTGCTATGCATCCCTATAAAAATGGACATAGTAACATGAAATTCATCCAGACACATCCAAGTATCACAGAGGAACCCATAAAATAAGAATCCTTTCCATTACAACATCTGAATTGTGGTAAAGGTACCACAGTTTTCCACAGCTTCCTACACTACTGAGACCTTCTTCTAAGGGACTAACGTTAACAAAGCTGTGGAGACGCCAAGAAGAAAAAAATTACACACTTTATAAATTCAGGTAGATTTTTGTTCATTTTCTATTTCAGCAGGGTTTTCTTTTTCCTATCAATGGAGACAATGGCATAGTACTTTTAGAAATGCCTGAGAAGAAATCATTAGTTGTTTAACATTACACAAGAAACTAACCTGCTGCAGTTTACCCCCACATGAATATGTGCGGAAAGGTAAATCGCAGAGGGATTCAGAGAGATTAAGATAATGGTTTAGAACTGTGATTCTTATATTAAATAGACAAAAACATTAGTACAAACTATTAAGATAGAAAAAAAAATACCAAAAAAAACAGCCAATGAAGGAAGCACAGACCATACAAAAGGTTCTTCCACACATGCATTAGAACTCTCCTTTCCTTCTACAGTAACATTGTAAAATATCTAAAACTGAGCAAAGTCCTGTTTTTCTGTAACACTTTACATTACCTAGAGCCGGAAAAAGAACCATGACTTGGTTAGAAGGAGGTATGTAGCATATGGGATAGCTAAATACAAACCATTACAAACATGTAATTGTGGGCACTGCTTTTGTCCTGCAGATGAGACTGCTATGCAAAGGTAAGAATTCTCAAGCCATCTGCTGATGTGGATGAACACCAAACAGGGATTGAGGATACACCCAAGAGGTCCTCCAGGACTTTCCATCTTTCATGGAAGAAAATAGTGGTTAGCTGGGTTGGGGATTTTTGCATTGTTAGTAGGTTTGTTTTGGTTTTCCCAGAAGCCAGGTCACTCCTAAGGATCCCAACATCCCTTCCCTTACATGCTTCTGTGAATAAAGCACTTTCCCAATTCACTCACTTCTGACAACCCCATCATGCCAATAATCCATACCTATTAATAAGATATCAAGAACAGTGTAGTAAGAACTATATTTTTTTTTGGTAGGCCCTACCAGCACATATTTTTCAATATACAATACAATATAGAGTACTATATACTTGACTGCCAGTATTTTTGTCCAGGCTATGTATTTATAACTTTCAGAATTAATGTACTATTCATTAGATGCTTGACTGTGCCAAAAAACAGAAATCTTTTTTTTAATCAGTTTGATATACAGCACATTCTTACTGTTCAGTAAATTATTACCTGAATAATTTATTTACAGGCAACAAAAATTTGTGTCTGCCTGTCTAAAAGCTGTTTGTAAGGCTGTAGGGCTTTCTTCATCTTTCAGTGTAGAAAATATGTAGCTAATTAGATTGAGAACATCACATATTTAGGAGAAAGCATTTTAGCCTAGTCTCATAGAGAAAGAAGCATTAAAAAAAAAACAAAAAACCACCAAACATCTCACTTCCCTCTTCATCCCAATCACTTCTTAGTCTCCAAGCCACTTTTTTTTTTTTTTTTTTTTTTTTTTTTTGAGATTGCAGTCTCAAATAAATAACAGTCATTTAAGTTTTGCAGCATTTAACTTTTGCAGAAAATAGGACAGGCTGACAATTATTAAAACCCTTCTTAAGGGACAAAAGGATACAAGAAAATCTACCCAAGAGCCCACAAGAAAAGTTTCTGTATAAGGGCGCTCATAACTAAGCATCTGCAATTAAGTAATTCTGCAAGACAAACCCTTACAACTCTTCCAGTATTAGGGTTTGCAGGATTCTTTGCAAGTATTCTTACCTCCATTACAGTGCAGTAACATAAGTGCTGAGTATATTAAAAGAGATGGATTGATGTGTTTTGATATGTAGCTTGACTTCGTGTTATAAAAATATAAATTTAGTGTTAAGTACAGTTTGGAAAAAGACTGATGTTTACACTGGTATTACTCCAGGAGTAAGTTTTTGAGGTTTGGGATTTAGATTTCAATAAAATTATCTTTTTACGCTCCTCCTCTGGGAAATTAAACATGCTTTCATGCTTTAGAAGCTTCAGTAACAATCAGCTAATGCAAACACCTAAAGTTGGATCAACTAACTTTATCACTGAAGCTTCAGAGCCTACCTACAACCTGTTACATCTTTACTAACAGCCTTGGGGAGACACTAAGTAGGCATGAATTTGTCTGAAGGTCAGGCAGTCTGTCTACACACCATGAGGACTGTAAGTGAGTACCCAAATTACCTTACCTCCTGTGCCATTCATCAAGCTAAAACTAGATGTGGCAATGAAATTGCCCAGTGACCACGGTTACCACTTATTTATGTCATTTTTGCAAACGTAAACCTTATATGGATGGTAGATACCCAGTGCATCAATCACTTCTCATACATGAGACCTGAAGGATAGCTCTACTTGAAAAAAACTCTACTTTTTTCCCCTGAATAAAAATAATAGGGGCAAAAGACAAACCTCAAAGTTAAACAGAAGAGTCGTTCCATTCCAATCCTGAAAAAATCCAGCGATTCCTTTGCAGAAAGCTCTCTAATCGTTGTACTGAAATTTAATCATCTGTAAGACCAGACATGTCAGAAATCTATTGAACAAAGTTGAAAGTAAGAACCTGCCTCCATAATCCAAGCTGCATTAGGTCTGTGCTGAGTCCCAAAGGGGATAATTAGGTTTGCAAGTCTAATCATCCACTGTAATAGAACAGCCTTTGTTCTCACCAAGCAGGCCTTGTTTCCGTTCATCATCTGAGAAATTGGAATATCTGATGTCAATAATCAATTGACCTAGAGAAAACATTTTGCACTTCAAGAACTTCAGAGGTTTTGAAAACAAAGAGTCCTCCTCCCCTACACCAAATACAGATATTTGTGAAGAATATTTAAGATTGGCTCTTTAAATCCTAATGATTCAGATGCATCACACAACCAATTACAGATATAAAGTATAGATCACACAGCCTCTCCTTATGTAATATGTAAACAGAATTTAACATGGCTAGATCTGCTGTAAAATTTAATTTAAACTGTGTGTAAATTCTAGTCGAGAGTTCTCAGGTGTCATAAATTGAACAAGTGTATAAATGCTTATGCTACCACCCTTGATACCTCACAGTCTGACCAGGTTTAGTTGGAATGCCAGTACAAAAAAACAGGAGAACATTTTAATTAAACACAAGATTTCTCTCTTGGCGCAGACTCTCATACTTCCACAGCAGAACATCTGCTGGACAGAAACATGTGCATATGCACTTTGCTTGATGCAAGTGATTTGCTACACAAATTATCTGTATATAAGCATTAAGTCCGACACATCCCATGTATTTTGTTTTGTCCGACACGTCCCATGTATTTTGTTTTGCAACATGCACACAAGAGATCTCATGAATTCAGAAAGCATAGAGTTCTTGTGCTCAGTCTAAGGATGTGAACTGGATTCCTGAACGTCTATCAGTTTAGCTGGAAACACTGCTCACCATACAAATACCTGAAAGCTCTAGATACTCCTTGAACAACAGATCTGGAAGGAAAAGATCAGCTGCTTGGGGAATTCATTCACAGTATCAGTGGGGACAAAAATTTTTAAAATACCACATGGTGTGGGCATTTTTTTAATCTTCAAATTACTCCAGTCTCAACGGTCATGATTACTGTTCCCTAAACAAACCAAATTCTTTTTTACTGAATCTGGTCCACAAAATCGATAGCAAAAAACCCAAGCTGGAAGTAACTGTTGCTCAAAGTTGTTATCTTTAAATGGTTTCTCTATTTCTTTAAGGAAGTTGTTCACTGCTGCAAGAAACATACTGTACATTGATTTTGGAGGAATTTTAGAAAGCATTTATTTATTTTATAAATGAAAGTATGTATATATGCCTAGAAAATGTCTTTCTCTCATGAAATGAAAATTTTAAAACAAATTAAATGAATGTTTATAGTGCATTATACCACTGCTAAATTTCTGCATTTGCATTACAACAATGGATTTCATACTAAATACCCAAAAAGAGGGAAACTTGCACACAGTGTGCAGAAGAGGCCTTCAGTAAAGAGCAGGAAAGCAATGACCTGAAGTTTTGGATGGGTCTTTTCCTCCTGAATTCTTAATAGTATCTTTTGTCCCAATACATTGGTTTCAACACAGCTACTATTCATCAATGGCACACGTCAGATATCACACTATCAAGAGTCACTAGTAGATATTTTCAGCCTGCTCAGGTTTCACGTTGTGAAAGAAACTTCTTTAAATGGTATTGCGGTGATAGACATTATTATAGAAAAGTCCCATTTTAATTATAAGACACAAGAGAATTAGTGCTTTTATTTATATTTACAGAACAATACAAGTCAATACCTTCGCTACTGATAAAATAAAATTGAGACAGACTTGCCTCCATGTTTGAAGTCTCTGCATTCTAGACCTTTTTTCCTGACAAACGTCATCTTTAACCAGCTGATTTTCTTGCAACAAGGGGTGTAATTCACAAACCAGAAATCCAGACCTCAATCGAAAAGCATCACAATAGTAAAATGAATTTGGAAAGAGAATGTAGTTCACACTGCAAACTCTAGATCTGATGCTGAAATCTGCATCGTTCAGGCATCTGGCTGTGCTGCTACTTTTTTTTTTTTTATTTTTAATTGCATCACCTTGGGCAATTTGAGTAGAAGTTTTCGTTTTCTTAGCCAATTCAGAAAATCTTTGTATCCCAATAAACAGAAGACATTTTCATTGAATAGAAAGGTAAACCGAGAAACACATTTTAGTGCCTATCACTAGCAATTATAGAAGCCATTATCTGTTTTTTCACTAAGATGTCTTTTGCCTACTTACGCTATTTTAGACTGTTAATAACATTAAAAGTTGTTTGTGGCAAATAACTGCTACTATACATTATCAAACCAAACCCAAAGTGAGCCACAAAAATGTTTCAAAATTCCCTGCTGCTTCTGAACAACGTGACATACTCTGTAGCTCATTATTTTCTCAGTCTAAGAAATAGTTACGTACCCAGTAGATCCTACCCTACTTTCAGCTGCCTCTAACCCACAAGTCTGACAGCACTTCCCAGTTCTTCAGTGAATGCACACAGCTGGCTGACTATGTGCCAGAGTATTTGCTTTATAACCTGGTTCCCCTGAGGTAGAAGATTGCACACACAGGCCAGAATGAGTCACGACAGGAACATAAACTAGACAAGAAGGGACAAAAAAAGTGAATGTTACACAAAAAATAGTATAGTACTGCAGTGAAGTGCAGTCTCAAGAGAGCGCTAAAAAAACCCAAAGCAAAACCCCATTGAAATCACATGTAAGTTTTGTAGTTACTAAATCAGATTCTCTTGTCATAACATATCACCTTGTCAGTGTCGTTCCATTCTCCTAAACTACGTCAGTCACAAAGTTACTACGCAAAATTAAACTTCACCCACAACTGACACACTAAGATAAGGTTGTTTGACTAAAGAATTCTGAAAGTGGCCATACTGCAGACAGCAAACCAAATATTTGTTTCTCAGATCAGAACATTTCCGAAACAAAATGGCAATCAACCTTTCCCTATAAATCAGTTTCAACACATGGACAGCCATCAACTCTCTTCTTCCATTAACTTTCTCAGTGGCAAAGGTAAGCACTAGGTATACAAATACATACATGACTTTCAACAAACGAAGTTTACTATCAGCTTGCACATCACATGATTCTTCATTGTTAGGAGTGTGAACTCTACAATGTGTTCACACTACATGGAATTTATGTTTTTCAGTACTGAAATCCATTTTGAAACTGGGATTAGGTCAAACTAGACAGTACAGTATCTCCTAGCCAATACTAGACTCACTTCTAAACTACATGTATCAGCACATCTACCTTACTAATTTGGAAACAATGAAAACACTTGTCAAAAATTCCAATAACAGTCAAGTCCTCAAATTCCACTGCATTTACTCAGATGAAAGTTCATCACTCCTATCTCAATAACATAAAAAGGATTACTTTTGCCAACAAGGACATTCCTCTTACCAACCAGAACATACTTTTTAAAAAGCTAACCAATCAGAACAGGAGAATTTTTTCCATACAGTATTTCTTCCATCACCACTCTCTAAAATTCAACTGCCACCTCCTCCCCATTTTACTGAACTCATAATCAAAAGCAAACTTTTTGTCAGAACATACCAGAGCGCTCACACTGTAGAAACGTAAAACATGCTAACACATCTACCATCAAAATAATTGGCAAAAGGAAAATAAACATTTTCAGATCCTTCATTCTAGAGCTGAATATACTTAATTTGGTCTACCAAATACCCACAAGTTAAAATAAATAGCTACTACACTACGCAGTTCATTAATGTGGGGTCGGGAGAGGGAGCAATCACACTTGCCTGGGGACCTACCAGAAAAAGTCACTCTTGACTCTGGAGTCTCTCTCTGAGATGCCTTTCAAAGATGAGCCTAGAAACTAAAAATAGTAATTTGGACACCAAACCCACTGACTCAATAGAAAGGACAGTGAAATTTCAAGACCAGTTTCATCAAACTGTAAAGCAACTATGACTGTACCCTATTCTAGTTAGTAAATGAATATCATTAATATTTCCTTACCTGCTGCATCCCTCCAGGCAGGTCCCCACTTCCTGAGTTGGTGATGCTGATTCAACAACCTCCTCAACTGCACCAAGCTTTGGTCCACAGGCAGTTCCTCTTGACCTGTCTTTGGCAGGGCTGGCTGGGTCTCCCTCTCTGCATGGCAAGCTCCAGTGGCACCATTCCTACCACAGCCTCTTGAAGCTTCCATTCCTTGCAAGTGCCTGCTTAGCAGCTCCCTTGGCAGACAATCTCCCCTCCAGGAGGTTCCTGTCAGCAGTCACTTCAAAAGAGCATAGTCTAACACAGAGCAAAAGAAAAATTAAACAAAACCCAAATATTTCTGTCACAATCTTTTATTTTTAAGTACTTTTTCTTATAGCTTTGAAAAAGCAAAATTGTTCTGTTGCTTACAACATCTTAAAAAATCATGTTGGGAAGCACACAAAAGAAATAGGAAAATGCAAAGGAAAAACAAGGAATGAGCTTTCTTCCCCCCCCCCAGTAAAAGAAAAATTATGTATATCTATCTCTTCCAATAATACTTCTTCAGAACATGTAAAAAAAAAATCATCCAGTTCAAACATTTAAGATTACCCCAGTGGTAAAGCTTTTTAGCATCACTTGGATTCCTGCTCAGATTCATAGAAGCTGAGAACATTACTGAAGATATGAAAGAATCCCAGGTGAGAGTGAAACCTCTACCATGTATGAGCTCACCCCAGTCACCCCCTGTCTGATAGAAGGGTGGAAGCTATTAAACAAAAGTTATTTTGTGTTTTCTTTTCTCAGTGCACACATTCTGCTTCATTTGTTTGACCCCACACCTATCCCTTCCCTTCAGAAAAAAACCCACACTATATCACATTAAAGGTCACTCTTTAGAATACAGTCATTCACTTCAGCTGGTCCTAAACTGACCTAATTTGCATTTTTCCACAGATGGAGCACTGCAATCATGAACAATGCCTTTAGATTCACTCTTCATGGAAAATGTGGCAAGGCTGATGAAAATTAAACCTCTGAGGCCAACCTGAAGACTGCTTACCAGTAGAATTTGCAAGCTTAGAGCAGCTTTGTTAGCCTAAGGACATTGCTGAAGTGCATACTTCATATATGTAGCCCCAGGTTATTTCCAATTCACATACATACCACTGCAAGAGATTTCTAGTAATAACATAAACTACAACTAACATTATCCATTCCATCTACTGTTCTTTCAAAGTTTCATGAAAATCTAATCTTATTTGAAAAGCATTACTATGATTAATTCAATATTTTATGTTCTTGAGCCTACATGAAAAAGCCCCTTGTTTTGGCGCTTGTATATAACATACACTTTGATCTATTTGTTTTCTAATACATAATAATTCCCTGCTCCCCCCCCCCCACCCCCACCCCCCAAAACAAACAAAAAAAAAGGTAATGAAGCATTCTTTTCCTTCCATAAAATAAATGCAAGGGCTGAGCCACTATGTAAGCAGTTAATATCTGGGACAAGTATCTCAGGGAAAAAAAAACAAAACCAACAGGATTTTATCAAAATTAACCAAAATTCATAACTGATTCTCTAAAAAGGGATAGGCCTCACTTCCCTAGCATAAAAATTAAATATACTGGGACTTACACGGCATTGAAATATTTAATGCTGTTGAATTGAGAAAGATACTGCTTTAAAGTATTTCATCTTCTGTAATAATCTTTCTTTTTACTCTTTTTTTTTTAAAAAGAGCTACTTCAATGTTTTAATAAACAGAAAATATTTTTAACAGAAAACAAAGAGTTTATGTTTCAATAACTTTCTTAAAAAGAGGTTAAAGACTAGCAAATTTTCTTTTTAAGGACCAATAAAAAAAGAGTTGCCATGGATATGAAACAAAAATATATTCATCCCCACCCCCTCCAGCTAAAACACATTTTAGACTACATTTGAAAGTGTTTCAAAACAAAACCAAGACACAATGTGTATTAACAATGTAATTACTCTGTAAGTGTTCACTAACAAGAGGCAAAAGTCCAAATGGCTTGGTCCCACCGCTCAGTGGTTACTTAAATTAACATCCCCAGAGAAGCAGACAGGCTCTTTTCATGAACAGCCATGAACCCTTTTCCTCCATTAGTGAATGCTCCGAACTCCAAGGCAGTCAGTTTTGGCCAAACTCTATGTTCCTTAAATTGCCAGCTGCAACACTAACTAAAATACAAAACAATGTGTTATCCTTTAAAAGAAAGGAAGAAGCAGAAAGGAGTAGAAAACAGAGGCCGTAGGGATTTTGGAAAACTATTTGAATATTGAAGCTATTGATTTATTTTTTGCTGTGACCCCTCAATCTATGGTTTTATCAGTTTACCCTCCTTTAAATTAAACTGACAGCACAGCACTGAAAGTGAGTCATTGGAAGTGCTAAAACTTTGACCTCATAAATTTCAAATCAGGATGACAGGCTACATGCTTGATAGAATCAACTATGGAAATTTTGGTACAGGCAGAATTTTAATTACAAAATTATTGCCTGGACAGAGCATTCAATGTGTAAAAGCTTGTTTACATTTTAAAGAATTTATCAGAATCGTGGCCAATGCACGTGTTCTGGTAGCTGAAGATATAGAGATCAGTCCAGCCCACAACAAGGAGCACAGATGCCTCTGTAAGTCATTTAAATGAGAGCTCTACCTCATCCTATATTAAATCCATCCATAAACATGAATTCACTAGAAGCAGACTTGAAGTCCAGTACAGAGCTGCCAAATAGCCCTGTGCTACGCAACATGCTGTCCAATAGGGATTGCACCCTCTGAACATGGCTTATAGTTTTGTACAAATCCATACACTTTGCAAATATTGGAGCTTACACAAAAAGTTTGCTTAAATATTCTTGAAAAAGAAAGGTCAAATACCAGTCAGAAAAAAACCACAGAAATTAAGGCAGCCCCATGCACCTTGATTTAGCAAACTTGCATGTGTGGAAATGAATAGCATCTGCATTTGTGTGGGTGAGTTGAATTTCCTTTAGTCTGGTAAAACGCAAAAATCACTTTGAGAAAATATCTCTCATGCACTCAATTTGTTAGAGCCAAGGAGGACTGACAGCTGAACCTCATTTCTTCAGGAAACCAGCCTACAATTGGTTGGTGACCATGCAGTTAGGCACTTGGGAGTTAAACGCTAACATTCTTCATTGTTAAGCACTTTATGTTGTAATCTTAGGAAGGAATTAATAAACTTCGCATTTTTTTCCCTTTAGGAAGAGACCAAACCCCCTCGGTTTCTTGACAGTTTCACCATTACTTAACGTCCACAAGGATTTGCAACCCAGCTGGCACAGGTAAAGCTGCAGCACAGGCGCCTACCCTCTGCACCAACCAACACAAGCTGGAGGTTGCCACCTGATTTTAGAAAAGGAGGTAACAGACACACAGCAGGGCACTGTCACACCAAAGGAACTGAAACTGCGGGAACAACAGTTCTCACCTTTTGGTTTTGTTTTGTTTTTTTTTTTTTCCAGGTACGCTTCACAGCAGCCATCTCCCCTCAGCACTGGCTACCCGAAGGGGTACGCCACAATCAGTGCAGCAGCTACTGAGGGAGACAAAACTGCAGGATTCACAGGCGAACAAGACGCACGAGCACGACGACACCAGCGCTGGATGTCCAGCCTGCCAAAACCCCTTGAGGATCCAAAGCATTCACCACCAGCGGCTGCTTCCCCTCGCCCCCTTAGAGCTTCCAGAACATTCCAGGTCGCTGAGCGGACTTGGTCCCAGAGATGCCCACTGCTCACGGCACCGCTCGGGGGG
>NW_009259237.1:442096-442743 GCF_000687185.1 Egretta garzetta
GCTCCCTCTGCGCTCCGCCGAAGGTGAGACGGAGAAAGGAAGAGGTTGTAGGCATCTGGGGGATGGAGGGGCGTAAGCCCCCGGCAGGGCTGTTCTGCAGCAGAAGCGGAGTATGGAGCAGGGACAGCCTTTGTCACCCAGCCCTTTTCCTTTCGCGTCAGCCTGGCATCCCGTTGTGTGGGAACACAGTGCTAGTAGGTATGTGCACGTGCCCAGCTGCCGTGGATTGCTTTTGCTTTTTCTCCTCTGGCTTTTCCATATGGCGTTTTGGGGGCAAAGAATTTTTAATTTAGGAAAATCCATACAAACGTTAAGATTCCAATGGTATCTCCTAAACAAGAAAGGAGAAAACATCCGGGCCACATATGAGAAAGGCAGTACTTTCAAAGGAGAAGATTGCCTTTTGTCCCCAAACCTGGGCAAAACAAGAGCCCACTTCAGGAGCTGCTTGATAAACCTTTTGTCCTGTCTCGTCTCCCACTCCTCTCTCACCCCCAAAATCAGAGAAACATCCAAGCAACGTGCTTTTAACTTTAGTTGAAACTTGCTGAAATCAAAACCAAAAAGAAGTAGTTTCTTGTAGAGAACAATGTCAGAAAACTTTAATGGTAGGTGACTATGTCTTTCCATGAATTAGATTTCGTCCT
>NW_009259237.1:442758-453442 GCF_000687185.1 Egretta garzetta
TGACAAGTGACCAATTCTCTTAAAGACTTAATACTACGACTTGAATCCATGAGGAAAAAAGCGGAGAGAAGGATAAACAGAGAACCTAGAGGAAAATCAGCAGTTGTTAGATCACTTGAGGGGATTGTAACTACTTGGCCTCTAAGTGAAACTTAAAGGCATTTCCAAGGCCTTGGTCCCAGTTTTGGTTTTGCCCATTAGACATAAGCTCAGTAGACTGTGAAGAAAGGAAGCAAAGAGGCTGCCCAACTGCTTTTTTCCATTAGAACAGAAACAGTGGTGATAAAAGATCAGTACAGCTTTGGGTGGAAACATGGAATTTATGAAACTAGAGGAATTTAAAACCCCAAGTGAATGATTTTTGTCAACTATGCCGGTGCAGAAGATATTACAAGGCAGAGCTTGATCAGGCAATGTGCAGCTCAAGAATGAGGAAATGGCCAGGCTGCTTCTTGGCTGCTACTCAGTACTCAGAGGACCAGAAGGTAGACAGCTATTCTGAGTTAAGTCAGCCTTCAGACAAACATGAAATCCGATTTCCATCATTCTGCAAACATACCGCTCTGGGGGGTTCACTCTGACCTGTCCTTTCATATTTATATCCCTGTAGTTGAATAGTTTAGAAACATAGAAAAGGGCTCAGTGTAGAGCCATAAGAAGGGGCTCAGTTTCACAGGTAGACTTTTCGTGAAAATTAACAGGGCTTAAGCAATACTAATAGATAGGTAATTGTGTAGTTACAATGGAATCAGCTAATTAAAGTGATGCCAAATGGGAAATACCCACTGTTCTCTTTTGGCAGGCAACACAGAAAAAATTACCCACTGCTTGTATGCATCCCTGAGCCATTTATATCTCTAATTCCAGAACTTCTCTCTGTCTGAGTTAAGGATTAAAATCTCTTATGAAAACAGTGTTAACAGGAGAAAAGCAAACAGGAAAGCTTAGTTTTGAGATAGTAGTTACATTCTGAAATCAGGGTCTGGGAAGTGGTATCCTTCCATCCTGATCAAATTTGATCTTTACAGTTCTTCAGCACATGCTTGTTTATGCAAAGCCGAAGTTTCTTTTCACTAAACAATGAAATCTGAAACCAAATTAGAATAAATTAATATTTAATTGCTTTTTATGGTGTTAGCCTTCTAAAACAAGTATGAAAGAGTAAATGGCTTTCTGTTCCATCTTCAGACTCAGTATCAAACATTTACTGAATCAGGGCTACACAATTTGTTGAGGATTACTGAAAAAAAAAATCCTATCCTTTTGCTACTTACAGAATATTTAGGACAAGTGTGGTGCCATCCTACTTTCACAGAAAAACAAATTGTTTGGCTGGACAACAGCTCCAATTTCTGGGCTGTGCATCCTACTCACCTCCATGGGTGTGAAAGATGGAGCAGACAGAATAAATGAGAAAGCAAAAATGTAACAAAATGTATTCAGTAAGTTCACTCATTTTTTATGGAATGCTGCGGGTTTTATGAAAATGTGTTTTGTCATGCATTTTTGTTATGTAACAAATCTGAAGTATTTTTTTCATCACTTGTGTGATGGGGAAAGGGAGCGATCGCTGACTGTTTTAACCTGTAGAGTTTTTAGGAGCAAGAACAGTCTCTAGAAGTAATAGGATGAAATAAATTTAAAAAAAAAAAGAAAAAAGAAAAAAGAGAGAAATCTTTTAGTGGAAGCAGAAGGTATAAGGATAACATTAGAAGAAATACTGGAAATCCATTTTCTCAAACTTTTTAAAGGTAGCCAGACAAGCCATTAGTAAAACTAATGTGAGGCATAATCCTACAATAGCAAAAATGACTACATGACTTAATGCATCCTTTCCATTTTTCTGTCTCCCACAATTCTTTTGATAATCTTATCATTGTGTAACCATCACAAGCAGCATCACCAGAAGTAATGGTTAGCTATTCTCAGACCACTTTTAAATTATTCACAGCAGCTATGTTTCCATTTCTCTGACTCATTCTTTTAGAAATAACAGGAAGTAGAAAACATGGAAATGGAAGAGTTATGACATTACATTTTTAGAAAAACAGAAAGCTAAAAATTACCCAATCTATTATTTCTTTTCTCAGCAATGCAAGAAACATTGTCATCTTACTGAACAATGACCCACTGAAGCACTAGAAAAAAACCCAAACCCAGCACCAGAACTTGCTCAATGCTGGACAGATAGGTTCTTTTCTGCTACTCTTTTACAGGAAGAAGGAAACAAGTAAAGATGAAGCTTTTCTAGGAAAGAAACAAGACTTCTTTATTTTATTTTAATATTAATCAACATCTACTCTAAGAGTAGCCCCAAAAGGACAATCCTGGCAGGCACCTTTTAGTGCATCTTGCACAGGAAGAATGCTTTTAAATATCACACCCCTCCCACCCTCCCCAAATACTTAAGTACTACTTTCTGCTTTTAAAAAACAAAGTTATCAAAAAAAAGGATAATAATTTCAATTTATGCTTTTTATCAGAGGTATCCAAGTAATTTACAAAGGTCAGTTTCATTATCCCTATTTTAGGGAAGAGAAGACTGGGGCACAAGGAGAAAAGTCTTGGCAAAGGGTTCCAGGCAAAAGAGGGAACTGAGGTCTGAACACCAAAAGACTACACACCAGCTGTCACTGCCATCTAGAAACTGGGCAGGTTTAAAAAGAGAACAAGTTCTCAACAATGCTTTTCACTGCCCTCAGTATTTTTAATTCTTTTTGATAGCATTATAAAACAAGACTGTAGCAAATAAGTAAGTGAACTGATATGTCTAGAAGGTATAAGAGGGAGAAGACAACAAACCTGGCCAGGGGATGGGGACTCTACAGCCAGTCTGCCAAAAGAGTATTCCCTCTGTTGGAAGAAGTCCTCTAAAGGTTTTCTAAATTGGCTTCAGGGCAGTTCCCCTTTACAGAAATATAGAAAAATACAGGGGAAAAAAGCTTCTAAAAGGATGATCTGGCTCAAGATCTCTATAGTAATAAACTACTGGACAGAATGTCTTACACAATCTTCCAAAAGCAATTCAAAATGACTTGGAAACAAGCCAGCTGGACTGGAAGCTGGCTGAAGGCTGCAAACAAATGGTGATGTTACACAGTAATGTATCAAGTTGTCCGCTCAGACACCCGAAAGAGCAGTATTATGTCAGATCTTATTCAAAGCATTGTTTGCTCTGGAAAGTGACAAGATAAAATGGCACCTTCTTTCTCAACAAATCTGATCTGTATATGTATCCAGTCGTATCTAATTAGTGACAAAAGTTTATTCCTATTCCTCCTGCAGAGCCAAAATATTTTAGAGTTAACTGAAGGGAATTGCTGCCAGTATACCACTGAAATAGTTTAGTAGGTTCCAGTCAGTTACAGCTGTGCAATAGGGCTTACAGAGGTGCCACTAGGGGCTTAATTCAGCAAACGGACTCTTTATTGTCAGTAGTAATGCTTGAAATGGGAAAAAACCAAACCAACACCTGGCTGACTCTGAACACAGGCAGAGTTTTCCAGACTCGCAGCCAGATCCCTCTTCTTGAGGGATAAGTGCATTCAGTAAAGACTCCTCAAGGTGGAACGGCCATGGATCCCTGTAATACTGTATTTGCTAAGAAACTTTTCACAATGAACTGAAATAGCAAGCTTGTTTGTGATTGTCATGGTTTAACCTCAGCTGGCAACTAAGCACCATACAGCCACTCGCTCACTCCCTCCACAGCAGGATTGGGGAGAGAATTGGAAAAGTAAAAGTGAGAAAACTCATCTGTTTCTTAAAGTGTACATGAGCAGCTTTAATTGGAATTATCTTAAGTGATAAAAAAGAATATACATTGTGATTAGGCACTTGTTTTCTTAGCCACAATGCTAGTGAATGTCTTGGAAACAGTACCAAATTCAGCAGGTGGTATTGATCTATCTTAAAATAAACTAAGCTAAATAATAAAAGAGTCTAAGCTAAACACATAAAATATACTACAACATTAAAGGCTGTAGCATACCACATATAATGGATTCCTTGTGGTTCATGAGTAAGCGTCAAGTACTGAGTGCTCATAATAGAGTCGAGCACAAATTAGGGATGGACAGGATTCTCAGCAGACTCAAAATGCTAAAATACTGTGAATTTCCCAGAAGTAAACAGGAAACTTCCTTACAAAAGAATGAAATTTAAAAAGAATGAGAAATAAAGTGAAGAAATCAGTGCTTTCTGTAAATTTTGATATAAGCAGTAACACATCCTCATGAATAAGCAGAAGACTGAAACACCAGATTCTGGAAGGTATCTTCCCACTTCATGCAAGAGTACTGTTTCTAGCAAATACCCAGGAAACAGGAATGCAGCCTAGATTATTTTTTCCCTCATGCTGTCACATTTATTACTGCAGAAAGTCATATGTCATCTTCTGCAAAATACACCTGGTATAAAGACTTGCTTAATGATTTCATTTTGAGATGCACGTTTGCCAGGAGAAGGCCTTGCAGATGACTTCTGTCCTATAGCCAAAAGTAAGAGAGCTTGCCATCTATCCTTAATTTGCCCTTGCACTCCCCAAATGTGAAACAAACTGTCTCTACAGCAACCAAAGACTAAAACACGAACCCAAAATAACACTCAAAACCAAAACCAAATATCCTCTACTTACCCATATGAAAACTTAGCAATACAACTGAGTTGTTCCTCATGACACAGGATGTTTTGGTTAAAACAAGTACTATCACAGTTCATCACACAAAAGAAACTGAATAGAAACGTAACTGTTTCTTGCAGAAATTAACTGGTGTTAACTTTCACCGTTTTTCGTACATTTCAGCACGTTCATACTACTCTAAACTTTGGAATTCATTCCATTTTTCATTGTGACCTCCGAAATGAGACTGAGACCTAATGGCTACTACCATGCTCAATTATAAAAAAAAAGGCTCAATATCACTATCAGCAGTTTAATTAAAGATATTCTTTCTTCAGCAGACCTTGATTCTCTCACATTCTTACACCAACTCTCAGCATGACTACTGCACACTTTTAAAAAGTTATGCTTCTGCTTAGAATAGCCATATGGCTGAATTTTGCATTTTAAGTAAAGTGGCATGCTTACTTCTATTACTTTAAAATTAGTCCTAAAATCAAGATCTTCTTTCAGGAATTGAAAAGACACTGTTGACTTACTCTAAAGAACACCTATTTTCTTGATCATAACTGAGGCCCAGTAAACTTCACCTTATTCTCTCCCTTTGTTGCTTGTCAGTGCCCATGACAAGAACCGCATGGTATAAAAACAAGTTGTTGTCACTAAAAATCAGTAAATGTGACTAAACAAACTGATACAATGGGTAAAGAAAGTGCAACTTTTATAACTACTTGTCAAGTGAAATCACGCTTTGGAACACCTCATAGCAATGTCTTAAATATCTCTATAAATATGTACTTCCATTGCCTAATTTTTCTCATTGTTAAGGATTTTTTTCCCTAATGTCTCATTTAAATGTTTCCTTTTATGCAGTAATTTCACGCTATTGCTCCTTATTATGCCATTTTCAGCCACTGTCAATAACACCACAGGGATTCTTGCTGCTCAATTATTTGTAGACATTTATGTCCCTATCATAGCCTCCTTTGACTCCTTTTCTCCTGGTTGTGCATATCGAAGTGTGGTTCTGTCTGCAAAGTGTAAAGTATATATAATGGGATATGGTATTTATCATCCATCATTTGCCTTTGTACCAAAATGATAGAAAATTTGCATGTCAAAAGCCTTTCTCCCACTTCTCCAACTGCTAGAGCAGCAAACTCAGTCTGGGATCTGAAAGTCAAGCTGTGTTCCTTCTGCTTCATACATCATCTTTCTAATAAAAGTTCTACAGTGAGACCCAGCTGCAATTCTGCTGATGTTGCATGCAACAAAATATATACCAGCTCATAGTACCATTGGCTCAACAGTCTAAACAGAAGTAAAAACTAGATGCCACTCAAGAGGTTTTGAGTGACTTGAATTAATCACCCTGGACAGAATGATGTCAGTAGCTTATGCCCAATATCTAGCAGAAGTCGTTCATCTAGATGTAATTTCTGGAGCTTACCATTGTGTACAAAATATCATTCTAGAATGTGGAGTGCATAATCTTAAAACATTTTCACAGATGTAAACTAGTGATGCATATTTTGCTATTTTCTCTTTAGTTGTTTTCCAAAAGTCCTAAACTCATTAATCGTAGTTCCTTCTTTAACATGAACTCTCACTGCAGGATTTAGACAATGTTCTTCTGACATGTGAGGGGAAAAAAAGAAAATGAAAAGCTAATCCTGAGTTTTAACTGATTAACAGATTGTTTAATTTAATCCATTTGAGAGCTATCCAGAATTAAATCCCACAGTATAGGACACAGGTCCTTGCATAATCTTTCTACCAGGGTGAAAGTTGCCAGCAGCCATCCACACTTATTGTTCAACCCATGGCAAAATGGTATTTCTCTTCTGTAGGCCTTACGGCTATGTTATCTCCCCAGTTTTCCCTTGAACATCAGTGTATTAAAGAACTAGAACTCCTATCCATTCTGTGAGAAACTGTCCTGAACACACGATTGTGAACATGGTAATTTGTGCAGTTCTCTAGTCCATGCTAAATATATCAGAAGGTAGGTACAGCCCATACCCTTCTTGTGGTGAAAACTCCATGTCCTCCTTGACTTCTTGACAGTGTAAACTTAGATTCACCTTTTTATGGAAGCCCATAAAAAAAGTCATAACCTTTGTAGAGCCACTATGCTGACAAAAGCGTTCTCTGCAGATAAGTAGGCTTGCATTCGTTCTGTGTGGTGAATTAGAAAAGTATTATGTAACAGTGTATGTCCTGCAGGGCATTTTTTGTATGTTTACCATTTAATTTAAGCATAAGGTCAGCACGTAGGCCTGATATTGGTAGTATTATTAGTTACAGAGTCGCCAGACTTCTCAGAAAGCATTGGCCTTGATTAGATTTGTGAAGTTAGTCTGGAATTGCTTAAGGTCATAGAGGAAGTAAGTTATCAAAGGTTTGCTGACTTGATTGGACTATGACACAGATAGTTTAATGCAAATTTCATAAATTACATTTAGTTCCTATGAAAAGTGAGCTTTGTTTCACTTGAACTTACAGTATCACTGTTGGCTCTCCCCTACCCAGCAATGTCTAGCAATATAGACTGAATATTAAAGTGTGGAAGAGTTTGTGGGGTTTTGTTTTGAGGTCTTTTTTTGTAGTAAACACCTGACTCTGGATTCTGTGTCTTTCTGTTTCTTTTACATAAATGGTTGACTATAAGGAGTTCAAAAGTCCTGAAAGCAGCTTTCTGTTTCTCTGCCTATCTATATCCAGTATAAAGAGAGGCCAGAACAAGCGCAAAGCACAGTGAGTAACAGAAGAACCTTTTCTTTGGACTTCATACAAATGTTTCTCAGTCAAAAATGAGGTATTGAAACAAGGGAAAATGATAAATTAGGACTGGACTATGGTTCTTGTGTAAGGACAGTAATACAAAAGAATGCACATAAATGAGGTAAGCTTAAATACACAATGGAGCAATGACTTAGACTTCTGAAATCAATAAGCAATTTGATTGAAAACAAAACAATTAATGGACTTTGTATGAGAAGACTAATACTTAAGGCTGAAATACCTGGAAAGATTAAGGCAGAAACAGCAAAACATGTAAAATGAAGAGTCCCTGTGATAGTAACTGAAGTGCTTCTACACTTAAGTTAGTCAGTGCAAACCAGCATCATTAGACATGCTAGTAATATGGTCTACTTATTCTTTAAGAGCATTGGACATATGATTTCACAATGTATTTCTTTATTACATCACCTCATGCTCAGGCTGACGCGTTATTTCAAACAATACTGCATCGATGGAAACCTTTCCTAAAGCTATCTTCTCAGATTATTGCTTTTTAAATATATTTAATAAAAATGGTTAGTTAATGGAGACTGTAAATGCACTACTGTGCTACTCTCTATTTGTGGTATTTTAAATTTGATTGAAAACAATTAGCAGACGAGAGAGATGCCTGTGAGCATTCATTAAAATGAGGCTTGTGGATTGTGACTGCTGAAATTTCACTGTGCATCTGGAGCTGTTTGCACTGATGGCACAGTTTTCCGTCATAATAAAAAAGGGACTGTTCCCTATAAAGGTTATGCTGGCAAAAAATAAAGTGTATTAAATTTTTCCAAAACTTCCCATTGAAAAAGCAGCAGCTTGTTACCCAAGGGGAATTTCTATATTGGATGACGATGGCTCATGGACAATTTAATTTGTTGTTTAGTTTAACAGCTTGTAAATCCCTCTCCTATAAATAACATGCCGTTGTAAAAGCTGACTGCTAATGAGATGATTGACCCTAAAGGTCATACTGGCAGAATCCCCCATTGTTTGCTTAAGGATGTAATTTTCATTTCATCTAACTGAAAACTGACATTCAAGCATAATGTGATGAGAAATTAAACAAAAATATTGCATTACTGGAAGAACTATGCTATTGTTTTATCTTGGAGAAAAAAAAAATGTTAGCTTGGACTGAAATGCTACTAAGGCAGTCAGCTGATGAATATGTGGCCCTCAAATGGACTGTTGGAAGAAATGAATACACTGAAAAATATCTAGTGAACAAGTACAGTATCAAAAGTGAGCATGTTCTGAACTTGAACATTCAATTTTGTTTTTCATTAAAGCCAGGTTCAAATCCAAAACTCATCTCAAAGTGAGGTGAGTGGGGTAAGGAGGTGGTTTTATCAAGGTTTTGTTTGATTTATATTAGAAATTTTTGTTCCTGTCTGCATCTTTGAACGGATAGAGGAATCTTAGTGAAGAGTTAAACTAGAGGACAAATAACATGGACAGCAGTCCTAACTTAAAAATTATTAATACAGTAAAAATCTTCAGACTTGCTTAACCTATTTTATGTACCCAGTAGTCTGAAAAAAAGCACAGAATGAAGTACACGGCTGCTATGTTATCTTATAATTTCTCAGTATCTACCATAGTAGATGTACTCGTATTTCATTCTTTCTTCTTCACGCCAAGTGAAACTCATGAAAAAGAACTCCAAAGTAGTCTAACATTGCTTAGCTTCTACCCACTGTGTGTCATCTCCAGTATAGCTTGTGTAATTTAAACTATACACAACTCAGCAACTGGAGTTGTGAAGAATCAAATAAGAATACTAACAAAGTTAGCTCTTGAGACAAGATCAAGATCCCTCTTTGACTTAGATTAGCAATAGGAGTTGTCAAAAATTCTAGACATACAATAATGTGTCATTACAAAATAACTACTTGGAGAAGTCCGGAATTTAACTTATTTGCTCAGACCCATCATTAGTTCTCATAGAGTTTAGTTACCACTTGCAATATTTTGGGCTTTTGTGCCAATGTGCATCTTGAATCATTCATTATTTGGTTAATGTCTAACAGTATACCTAAAGTGAAATATTTAACAAATACGGGAGAGAACATGCATTACTCATCTGAGTTAATCCGGTAAGATAAATAATGTAAATGGAGTGTGCAATACATTATAATTTTCAACACATTAATATGGGATAATCATGGTGATTACATAACTAGCTATCTGATCAAGACATGCATGAACAGATCTGTAATAATACCTCAGATACATCAAATATATTGACAGATATCTCTGTGCTTTTGTAAACCTCTGGTATCTAAGGAAAGCATCTCCACAAGAAATACTATTAGTATTCATATGTTGTTCTTATCAAAACATTAGTTATATAAAAAGCTCAAAATAATGGGCCATGTGGCAGAAGTATACGGATTGCACACAAGATATCTTTGTGCATTACTTCAGATTCTGGATACACATTTGAAAATTCAAGGTACTTTAAAAGGGCAATCTCTGCCATTTAGTTCATAGCAAATGTAATGTATACTAACAAAAAGACTAAAATTAGCACTAATACTCACAAATCGATCTGAAGAAAATTATAGGCTATATGCAGGTAGGTGATACCTCATTTTTATATTTATGCATATTCAAAACTTAATAAGAGCTATGTGCTCTGCATGTCCCATTTACATTTCTACAGGTTCAACAACAGGGTATTCAGGAATTCCAAGGTCTCCATGGCAATGATGTGGGTTGAGCATCTGTTCCCTCTGTATAAAAAAGTGATGACCATATTTTTATTCTACTTGGCATTGGTTACCTTTGAGTATAGTCACAGCTCAGCTCTTTAGGAGCTCCTCATGTTCCATCATATTTCCCCCTGTTATTAGGGGAGAAGGGGAGAGGTCATATTAATTGTTAGGAAGAAAAAACAAAGGTTGCTTGCTGGACAGAAGAAAGAGTGGGGATTACAACAGTTTTCAGAAAGATCTGGTTATACCCTTGAGTTTCTAATTAAAAAGCAATTAAATACTGAAATATTTTAAGTTTCTTTTTACTTTGGAATCCTGCACTGACAGACAAGCAGTATTAGCAAGAATGAGTTATGTGCTTAATATCTCATTCTGAAGCCACTTTATCTCCATTTATTTATTTATTTATTAGCCAGTTATGCTGCTCTGCAGATATCAACCTAATATTCAGAAATTTAGTTTTCAATGTATATCAGGGTGCTGGCTATAGCATCACCTGATTGTACTCTCCCATAAGATCCATGCTCTTTTTTAGCCTACAGCACAGGCTTGTACC
>NW_009259237.1:453522-511320 GCF_000687185.1 Egretta garzetta
CATAATATACCCTACTATTTGTCAGTTTAATGACATGGGGACTTTTTCAAAGACAACAGAGAAAAGGTAAGATTTTAAAAAAATCCCCAAAGCAGCAGCTAAATGTTAAGCATCAAACACCCAGCCCCACAAAAAGTGATTAAAGTATCACAATGGTAATTCCAATTGCAGATGCTTCAGGATTTGCCAGATACACAAACACAGTGTTTAGAGATTACCCATCTAGAATCACTCCATTATTTTGTTCATTGATCAGCAGCAGGGCTGATCTACTGGTACGTTCTCCACGTTGGCATTTTGTAATTCCCAGACCTTGTTATCAATCTGCTTCTTAGCTTCCTGGTGTCATGCATGGCCAAGATCACTCATTGTTGTCCTTCTGTTTAGGGCATTACAGTTCCCTGTCTGAAGACCGCTGCTTATGATTAGCTAGCTAGCACTGGAGCATCCATTGGTGTTTTCTACTAAAAAGGCTAAATTTTTACTCCCCTTCTCAATCACCAAAAAAAGCCACAATCCAAAAACTACATCTTGATCTTTGCATGAACAAAGGCTTCACTGCAATGTTTTCAACATTGGTACAAGAAAGATATGCTGTCCACACAACAAAGCTGAGGCTTTGACAGGCCCCATCGTCCAAGCAACATTTCACATTACCACTTGATACATCCAGCCTTTGTATACAATTACTTTGCTGATACAAGAGTTAAAATAGTGTTCCTCCGTCCTCTTTTTCTTTCTCATTAATAAATTGAAAACTTCCTTATTTAATCCTTAAAAAAAAAAAGATGACAAGGAGTTGAGGAGGTTAAGTGGAATGAAACTTGTATTTCACAGCATAGAACTGCTGAAAAATGAATGGAGTTTTTTTTTTTTTTTTATTTCGTTAGACGCCACAGTTGACAATTTAGCTGCTGCAGAAACATGGAAAGAAGGTTTTGTGGACTTTTGTTTTAGGGAGAAGTAAAGAGCAGCAGGTGAAAGTATTGCAGGCAAACATACAGGTTTTCACAAAAGGGTAAAATCTGTCACTTCTTCCTCACTGCTATTTGACTTCCAAAAAGCTTTGTGTTTTCTACCAAGAGGCTAAAAAGCTGCAACTTTAAACAAGTCGCTGACACTTCACTTGTAAATTTTAATGAAACACTGATAGTAGTTTCCATTCCTCTGCTATTGTGAACATACTGTGTATATGCCATTTTTCATTTGCTAGTGACTTAATTAAGTATCTGTATATGCGTTTTGAGCAATGAACATGGATGATTGTAGTTATACTAGTACAGGAAACAATATATAGTATGTTTGTTTACACTGTCTAGGAAACCACAAACTTCTATGCATTATATTTATGGCAGAGACTTATGATTCAGCAAAGTGCTTGCAATAAAGAGCAATTGAAATCTTTACATGACAAGAATTAATTGTTTAATGTTACTGGAGAACCCAGAATTATTAGCAACTTACTGTGTAGAACTGATTGTGTAATAGATGCAAGAGATGGCAAGGTGCAATGAGAAAGAATTGAACACTGGATTAGTATGACGTATTGGCCTTAGGATTCTTTGCAGTACCAAAAATGTACATGAAATTCCAAGTCACATCTTCCAAAATGGAAACTAACTCACCTTTAAGTTCTCTACCCAATGTGTCCCTAAAGATGCTCCCATGTCTTAGTCATATCAGCCCCTTCCTAGGGGGCACCTAGCATTGCACCTCAGCAGCTTCATGTGGCAGTACTTGTAGATAGGAGTACAGAAACAGAAGTACAATAGAAATTTCACTCATATCATAACTGTAGGAATGTAATTTCCTTGTGTAAATTCAAGTGAGATCAAGATGGGGGTCATATGCCAGCTTTGTAGGCACATTGACAGTACATAGAAGACCCCATCTAACAAGTTGAGCTTATTACAGTCACTCCATTCTTACCAGTTGGAGGTGCTGCTTTGGCTCAGGAGAAGGGGCAATTTCAGATGCTGATGTGCAACATAGCCATGCAAATACTGTGAACTGTTCACAAAGCTGTTCTTCGATTTCTTATGAAGGAAAAGTGTTTACCAGTTAAATCATGCTGGGCGTGGTCATTTGGGAGCAAAAGCTGTCCAGCTGTTAGCACTTTTTAGAGCACAAACTGTTAACTGCTTGTTCCCTCCGGGGGAATGCATGATCATTCTCAGGTTAGAGCTTGGATTTCTAGATCAGGATCGAATACTGAGAAACCTTAAAAGAACACAATAAAGGCATTTAAGGCTCGAGCATTGTGTATCAATGAGAAAATAAGTGTCTGCAGCTAGAATAATTTTACTTTATTCATAGACTGGCAATGCAGGGTAATACTCTGTCTGAAAGGATTGCACAAAGGATTTTATTGGATTAATCGGAGTCCCTGGTGAACAGACCTAATTACTAAACTGCCATGGAAACATCAGCACAGTTCCAGGTGATTGATAACTATTGTTATTTCCAAAATACAGAGAACAGGGAGAAGGAAATATTTAGATAACAAATAATGCATAAATGTGAGGGGAAATGTCATACCTTTAAAGTACGTTGCTCCTTTATGGAAGTACTGTTATCTCATCCTTTTATCCATAATCATCATAAAAAGCAAAACAGAAGTCATTTGCAGACATTCTCTTCAGGCCTACTGTTTTTCCTTAAAACACTGAAGGAAAAAATGCCGAGGACCTCTTATCAAATGGCACAAATAAAATAGCAAACAAGATGAAAGCAAAATTGCTAACGGGGATTGTTACACAGATGTTACCAGGGATCAATGTCCATATGTGGGCATGATTACTCTAGTAGAAATCGAGAAGCAGGATATTAGGCAAACCCAGTGATGTCAGGTCTTTTCACTGGCTTCAGCTGGCTCTGGATTGCAACTTCACTTCACTGAAATTACTGCAAATTTGCATTGGTGTAAGAAACGGTTAGGAACCTGGAGTGATAGTTTATGGGATGTCATTACCTAAAGCCTTCTGGATCATAACTGTTACAAAAAAAGCTCATCTGTCTAGAAAGCCACCCTGTTTATTTATTTGACAGCCTGACACATTATGTTGTAATATAAAGGAAGAGTAACAGGGTTGTCAGGCATATTGCATTTCAAGGATTTGAATGCAAAATCTGCAAACTTTCTTCCAGTTTTACAGAGATTGTGTTAGTTCCTTTCACAGGATGCACCCTTCCTTTTTTTCCCCAAGATAAGGCCCCCTGTATTTCCTCCTTGCAACCCACCTGAGAACAGATGATAATGGCCATTTGTCCAAGACCTCCACGTGTCAAGGCTGCTTGTTCAGAAGAGCAGCACCTTGCTGTGTATGCCAATCAGCTTCAGAGCATACACTCAGCAGGGCCAAACTAATAGACCATACTCACACTGTGTGCGGCGCAGGACTAAGCTAAACATCACGGATATGTAGAATCCTCTCCTCTAGTCCCAACTCCCTCAGGAACACAAACAAGTAACCCATAAGTACATTTATTCCCTAGCTTGCAGACAGCATATTCTGGATTCAAGGCATGCTCAAATCACTACTTATCTCTATCTGCTTAGATCTAGAAATACAAACATATCATTGAAATGTAGAATTTCTGAGCTCGGGAACAGCAGTCTGTGCCACATGATCTCCACTGAGATTGCTGTAGAGTGAATAAAAGCCAAATTCAAACTAATGTCAGAAAGAAATAATTTTAAACAGAGCAACCTTCATCTTCATTTCATCTCACTGCTGTGATGCAGAAAAGGCCCTTTATGAGGGAGGGATGATTTTAAAATTTTTGAAGGGGCATTTCAAAAGCTTTTTGAATGGTTATCCAAAGCATCCCTTTGGTATAAAAAGCAGGCCAGAGTAATTTTTTTTTTATCGCTCAAGACTACCATCCCCATTTGGACTACTCAGAAATGCCTTTCCCACGTAGTACTTCCATTCCACTTATAGGTACCTCACAGGAGTGCAGACACATGCAAATTATTAGTTTACAGACCAAAAAGATCAGGATTTTGAACAGAGTAAGAAATTCTAGATTGGCTCATTGAAAAATATTACTAGGGAATGAGGCAGCTCACTCATCTGAATGTTGAGAAATCATTCATTAATCAGGTGGTCACACTGACATTGAGACATTAGACTCAATGGAAGGTTCTTGTTCACTTCAGTAGAAGCTGAACAACATCACAACTATGTTAAAAGAAGAGATTGTAATCAAACGACAGAAACATGAAATCTGGTGTTTTCTATTACACTTTCTGCAGTTATGGTGTATGCTGTTAACTTGTTCAAGTTACTGTATAGTCTGCTTTAATACAAATAGGAGAGAAGGCTATCCTGGTCTTACATGACATGCACAGGTTTTAGGTTAAGGTTTCTGGTTTATTACATTTTCTGTGCGGCCCTACACAAGTCCTTTAGCATCTCAGTTTCAGTTCCTTAATTTGTGGAAGGTGGTTAATAGCACATTGTTACAACATAGAGATGTTGTGTGGGTAAATTAAAAAAAGTGAGGCATTCAGCTACCACAGTAATGGAAACGAATAATGTACATTAAAGAGATGGAAGTATATACCTCCCCTTCAATTCTCTTAGGCTCTTGATAGAATCGATGTCTCGAGAAAAAAATTCTTATGGAGCCTTGAAATCCTAGAGTCTCTAAAGTCTGGCTATTAATTAAACTATTAATGTGTTCTTTCTCTGCTCCACTATGGAGGCAAATAACCAGGCTAATGCTCTTGGAACCTCCTGTGAATAACAGCAGGGTTTATTTAACCTCCATTATAATTTTTCTCTCACCAATCCAGTACCATTCACTCTTTTTTTTCCTTCTTTTCTACTTTTCCACTAACCCCAGGTAATGTAAGGGCAAATTGTTCATATTCTTTCTTTATTGATGAGATAGACTTCAGAAATTATCTAGCTTGAATGTCACATTTTAATTTTTTTTTTCCAGAGAGTCTATAATTAAAACAATTGGTCTTCCATTCTTTTCACACAAATATCCATAAACCAGTTCCTGAAAAGGACATTATTCTGGCACATAACATGCCCATTTAAATGAATTAATTTATGATTAAAAATAACTTATTACCCAGACTCAGACATATCTCAAAATGTGATGAACATACAGTTCATCTACACCATACCAAAGGGGGTTATAATTAAAATAACCCCACCTGACTAAATGGTATTCACCTCAGTAAAATATATCTACCTTCTTGTCAGAAAACAGAGTAGAGGTGGGAGAGGAGAGGAGAATTGGCAGGAAGGTTGATTTTTGGTTTCTGGCCACCCCGCATTAAAAAAAAAAAGTTGGCGTGCAACACATTCCACAGGAACATCACGAACAAAGCACACAGACATAAGTCAGGAATACTTTTTGAGAGAACAGCACATAAAATAAGACAGGCACAGAGTAAAGGGTAATGAGAAATTGACCATTGTTCTGAAGTATCTGCTTGGGAACTATATAAATCCTCTTTATTGATCCATGCATTACAATGACGGTTCCTACTCAAAAATTCAAGTTATTTATAGTATCATAAACTTCTTTAAGCTTATTGCATATTTTTACAAAAAAAAGGTCTGAAAGACTTTTTTTTAAACTCTCAAGAGGAATTAATCTTGTAAGGGACTAGGTATTTTATTTCTAATCTTCACCTTTCGTGGTTTTGATTCTAATGCCTTTCTTTACTCACACTTAGTAATATGTTCAGTATTACTGTGAGAGAGCAAACCAGTCATATTCTGGTCCCCTGATGAGACAGAATAACACTTTCTGATAAACCTGAACTCATTTAGGCTACATCTAAAAGGATAGTCCCAGAAACGCATCCCAGGCTTGGTATCCTACTGCCATATACAGTCCTTCCTCATACACTGGTTTTCATGGAAAGACATTCCAGGCTCACAGGGGGAAGGAAGCCACTAAAAATTTTGGACTTATTTAGAACTTGTACCAGCAGGGGAGCAGATCTCTGGATGTTTCTCAGAATCTTTCAGTACCTCTCCCCACATTTATTTGAGATGGAGTCTAAGATTTCTTAGTGAATTGTTTTTTTATTTTGCTTTTCAATACCTGGATAATAACAGTCATATATAGCCAGCTGATCCAGAAATGTTGGGGTTTTTTTGGCAGTTTGTTGTGTTGGGGGTTTTATGGTGTTTATTTTTACATCCAGCTTAAAGAAAAAAAACATATGCTAAATGCTGAAGTCATCCCATGGCTGAAATCACTGAAGCTCTCACAGACTTCAACTTAGCATGTTGGTTTAAGCCAGCATCCACCCCAGGGTCTTAACAATTTCTGTTGTGAAGATCCTTTCCTTCTGTCCACTCAGAATTACCTTTGTTGCAAGTTGTGGTCATTGACTCTTGCCCTTTACCTGGGTGCTTTTGGGAAGAGTCTGACTCTCTTTTTATCGTCCCCCTTTAGGTATTTGAAGACTGCCACTACCCTTCTCTTTTTCAGGCTAAAAAAACCATTCTTTGCATTCTCCAGTATAGTTTAGGCTTGTTACTTTTCACAGACAAACATAATATTTTTTCAGATACATGCAACTAAAAAGGATATGTAGATGGTTAGCTGTGTAGAAAGGCAATCAAGACTTACCATCCTTGGATACTTCCAAAAGTTGATTATACAAACACCTGAGCAACATTGTCTACTCTTGAAGTTAGGGCTTTGAGAAGGAGATTGGACTAGAGGCCTCAGGAGGTCTCCCTCAAACTATTTTTTCTATGATTCTATGGAAAGATATGATAATGCTCTCTGGCATCATGCTTCTGTGATATTCCCTGCCTGCTAGAGAGCTGTGCAGTGGGGATGCTCATTCCTGGCTCAGTCAGTATTGTCCACAGTGTGGTGAAGGATTCATTGGCAATAAAATTCAGGCTTAAACCTGCGACTTTAAGAAAAACTTTTAGTTATCTAGCCCTTTTTTAGCATCAATACTAACATCATCAGGATCATTGTAGATCTCTCCCTAATAGATGTACAAATTAGTGGTGATGGGGAAATCCATCTGTTCTGGAAAATGGTCTCTAAAGAAAAAAAATATTACTATGTTCCTTTGTCGCTATGAAATTCTACTGAATTGGAAGAAAAGAATTTCTTTACCCAATGCTGTTTCTCTGAAATTAACCAGTAAGGATGGTTCCTTTTTTTAAAAAGCAGGCGACCTCACATCTCTTTCCTTCAGTTTGCAATAGGCAAAGGAGCTGCATAAATATCATCAAATCAAACAGATGAAATACTGCAACATCAGAAAGAAATACTGTAAGATGTTTGATTGTCTTTCACCTTTGGGTGAAAGGCAATCTGAAATACAAAATTCTATTTAAGGCATAGTGAAATGATCAGACATACATTATTGCTCAGATCATGTGACTCTGATGATGATTCTTTTTATAACAAGAAAAAATAAAGTTGCTTGTGTTGTAGATAAAAGCAGTGAAGAAAATAACCTGAGTAGATGTATAAGTTTTCTAATAGTTATCTCACCAGAATAGAACTGTATAAGCTGGACCATTGATCCTGTTTACAAAGACTGAATGTCAGGGTGTTAAATGTCCATGTTTGCGGAATCTTTTTCAAAATTTTGCTATTTTCTTTGCCATTCTCTCCTATACTCCACACACATACTCTGTCTCATATTTATAATGTTTTATTCTCATTTATACTGTTTTCTGCTCTGCTACTCATCCCAGAAATCACTACATTCCCAATCTGATTTGGGGTTTACTATATACACACTAAAACCAATTAGACTCAGACTCAGATTGCAACACAGTGATTTGATTATAAGTGACACCTTATGTTTTAGCTGCTCATTCACTTTCAACTCTTGTACATTATTTGAATTCTCACCAGCTGACTAGTACAATTTTGAACATTTTCAGCTTACACTGCACTATACAATTGTAAAGCCATTGGGTACAGGCATGAAAGTTACAATGATGTATGAGACTGCCAACGTAATGGCAATAGCCTGCAAGTTTGAAGCTTATTCTCTATGTTTGTGTCCTCAGAGAAAATCACTGTGGTGCTGAGGGCCATATTTTGTGGGTTTAAGTGTTAATTAAGTGGTGTATAGGTCTCACTCTGGTTCCCTGCACAGGGGAAGCTTTTACCCTTTGAGCTAGGTGAACTATTCACAGCAGTAATTTTTTTTCTCTTTTTTCAGCTGCACCCCTTTTTCATCATTAGACATTCACAACTTCTAGAATCTTGTTTGAATGTTTTACATCAAGCATCAAATGCTATGGATACAAATGACATTCTATAAGCACTTCCAAGTATTCATAATCTGAATTTCAGCTTTCAAAGAAAAATGTTTGGGTTCCCAGGATAAATGTAAAAACAAATGCTACGCACTTACCTGATCAGGTATTAGGTTAGATCAGGATGTCTTGTATTACAGCTGACTTAGTGCCTCAATTTGTTTCTTGCTGATTTTTTTTTTGTGCTTCACCTTCCACCTAAAAGCAATCAGAATCATGCCAAAAAAGGAATAGGCAAATTAGCCCTTCTCAGTCTACAGCATTCACACCTGGTGCAGCAGGCACTTGCTAGGACTAAGCAGTTGATTACCCCTTTACTCAGTAGTGCATTCCTTACTCATAGAAATCTCTACAGTCACTGCATGGAGCCCTACACACTTCCTCCTCTACCTTAGGCTACTGTATAACAAAAGGGTTGCTTACTTCTTCCCCAGAGTTTGTACGGCTAGGGCCACTCTCCGAAATGCATATTCAACCTGCTGTTTTCTAGTCTCATGTGAAAACAAAAAATTAGGATGAGGAAGGATTTAACAGCATAACACTAAAACCTGGAGCACAATCTGTGTTTTCTCAACAACTTTTCTTACACCCTGTAAACCTCCTGTTCACTCTGAAGTTCTCACATTTTTTACCTGTCATGACTTCCAACAATTGAATGTATCCAAGATCTCCATGAGGGCTACGGCTCCCATAATTCCTTGATGAAAACTAAATTGATATCAGGCCATCAAGTTTCATGATCCACATGAAAGGACCACTTGCAGCAGTAATGTGATTTGTCTTAATAAAAATAATTTTCCTATGACTGTCAGCATATGTATTTATTTCCAGAAAATATTCCACAAAGCACACTGAAAATATTACTGAAATAAAACTCTGTAGCCACTGCTCAATTTTTCATAAGAAAACCAATAGATTTCAGTTTGAAAAAGAGTTGTATTTATATTGGTACTTACCATAGAATCATAGAATGTTTTGGGTTGGAAGGGACCCCTAGATGTCATCTAGTCCAACCCCCCTGCAGCGAGCAGGTTTGAATGATGTAGGAGGAACCCAAGAATGTTCAGCAGTGGGGACATGGTTTTCAATGTAAAATGTAACTTTCTTTGTCATACAAAGCTAGCTAGCGACATTGCTTTCAGTGCAAGTACCTTTTGGAATTATTAGGATCCATATGTGGGAAATGAAAATGAAAATTAAAGCTAGACTGAATCATTCTGAAAATTTAGGAAAATATTTTTATTATTATTATTTTGTTTTAAATGTCTTCTTTTTTTCTATTCTCAACTAGAAGCAGGTTTGTCACAACAACACTCTTCACATCATTATGTGCTCATTTGACCATCATGGTAACATAAGGGGAAGTAAATTCTCAAAATTAATCAATTATGTTTGAGTCACATTAGGTTTGCAAAACACCCCACTTACCTAATTCTTTCATGCATCTTTAAATGATAAAATATATTCCAAAACAGAAACTGTAGAAAAACTTGAAAAGCAGTTATTAAGGCAATCATAGGTTCGTAAGATAATACTTTTCTTCCCTGATATTAGCACACTGCCTGAAAGGAGAGGGTTGTTACTAGAGTCTGAGTCAAAAAGCTCTCAGCCAAGCTATTACAAGGACAAGACCAGGCACAATGCTAAAATTAATTAATTAATTAATTAATCCATTAAACAAGTTAGAAGCATTCGTTGAGGATGGGACAGAAAGAAGAGAGTAATGTAGTCTTCTGCTCTGGTCAGATATTAGGCTGAGTCTACACAATTATGGGCTCAAAATTTCCTCTTTTTTTAGTAAATTGTAAAAAAGAACCAGCAGACATTATGACAGTCTAAATAAAGTCCCTTTATCATCAACTGTTACTTTTATTTAAGGAAGAAATATTATATACAATAAAATAAATGGCTGCTGTTTCAAGTGAAATAAGAGGGTTGGAAAATACCCATTAAAACCCTACAGCATTTGATGATTCATACTTGATCATTTTCTGCAAGGTTTAGTTATATCTCCTGCTCTGTGTTGCCATAACATTTTACCTAACAATACCCTGCCTTTATTTTGTGTAAGATATTATACTGGGATGCTACAGCTTGAAACAGTTAACACCTGAAACTGGAGAAATTGAAAGGAAGCTAGTGCTGACTGGAAGACTGTGAAAGCTCTCTTAATTCAAAGACTATAAAGCTACATCTACCCCTCTGTAAGATGCCAGGCTCTTGGCCACCTTCACCACTTTGCCATGGAACTTACCTGGCAGGAGGCTGGGATAACCCCTTGCATTGGGTAACCTACAAAATAACTGTGTGTACTTGATAGTGGCAACAAGACCCCTTGGTTATGTGAAGGAGGGAGGTCATATGTATTGCCAAACTTACCTGTTACTTAGGTCTAATCAGCTGTCCACTTGCCTGTATCTCACAGCTGAGACACTGGACCAGGACTTAGAATTCAGCTCTGGATTCTACTTGTGCATGTGTTTTTGAACATAAAAACCTACTCTTTCTCATTGTGCATAGGTTTAAGTCATGACCTACTTTTTTTTGGATAAAATACAGGAAACTTATTCCTCAATAATGTCTAAAGAGACTGAGGTATTCCCTTGCATGTAAAACTCATACCAACTGCATGTGAATACAGGCATACCACTGTACTTGAAAATTAGTCCGAAAGTGATCACATCTGTGGCTGGAAATGTAGGACTGTTGGAGTTTATTTTAAAGGTGATTCAACTGGTTTTCAGCATCACTTCCCATTACATAAATCATAATTCAGTTAAAAAATGCACATCTTTTATTTTCATATTAATTGTTAAAACTGCCAGCTTGTGAAATTTGGCAGAATGAACTGTGTCAATGCTGTCATCAGTGAAAGTTCCATTAACAAAGAAAGAAATGACCCCAAACATAAGACCTGTTTTATAATTCAAAAACCAAGCTGTTATGAAAAGCAGAGAATTGACTTTTTTGCTGTTAAAAAATATTTTGAAGGTAAAAAATCAAGGCTAGACTTAGATAACACAAAGACACAAGTAAGATACAAAGTAAGGACCCGTTCCAGAAACATCCATCCTTTTACCATAGGTTATCTACGCTGCCTGCCTATCTATGCTACCTGTCTTACTGTCTGTTTATTCCAAACAACCCAGAACCTTTCCGCGTCAGTAAAGAAACAGATCTATGTGCTCATAAGCACCATGGAGTGAGCCTGTATATACCTGCATATATAGGTATCTACCACAGAATAGCTGGCCTGTGTTCTTTCGATGAATAGGAATTTGAGATGCCAGTACTGGACTTCAAGTAGTTTATTGGGAGTGCACAGAAAACCAGTTCTATTTTATATACGTTGAGGAGGATCTTTCTCTGGATATGTGTGGCGTGGCAAGAACTCCCTAGAGGAACATCTGCAAGGGTTTTATTTTGAGAAGACTTTGAGGAGAGGGTACTACTGCCCTCATACCATAAATGCTTTTGCCATTCATGTAATGAAACAGGTAACTTTTACTCATCCCTTCTACCTGCCTGTCATCATCACACAGATGTCATTCAAGCAACCATCTGAAATAGTGAAAGGATAAGAAAGGACAATTTGTAAATTATTACATATTCCCTCTGAAGTGAAGGCAGAAATTTTTATTATGTTCATTTCACTGGATTAATTTTTGCAAGGGGGTGGGGCGATGGTAGGAGAAAAAAGAACGCATAGTTGTGTTTCAATGCTAATGAGCACATTTACAAGGCTCTGCCAGAAACTGTGCTTCAGCTTGCTTTTATTAGCCATGTTGGAAGATATCTTAGTTGCGGTTGCACAAAAAGCATTGTCAGGGCTTTTATATTTCTCTCATTTAGAATACTATGACATTATTTGGAAAGGGACTAGTTCTGCAGCACATAAGCCAGTATCAGTGTTGTATAATACAGCAGCTAGACTCATTTTGCAGTGTGATTACAAAACCCATCATAGTGAATTATACAGCAAGTTAAATTGGTATCCACCTTCTGCAAAGCCAGAATATTATCTTGCACAAATAGTGTACAAATGTAGAAATAATGCAAGTCCAACTTATCTGAACGATAGACTACAGAAAGCTTGCACTGCTCACTCTATCTGCTGCTAATTACACCTGCTACATTCTGAAAGCAAACTCTAATAATGGTGAATACTCCCACTTTCTTTTTTTTTTTTTTTTTTTTTTTTTTTTTTCTCCTTTTACTAAGCTTTAATTTACTAGGACATCCTGCCACTGCTAAAAACTTTCCTAATCTGAAAAATAAATTTTTGAGTAACCTCTTTTCACTTTTCTTTATCAGAAATACTTGTGAATGTGTGTTGCTACTGAACATTCTTCCTATTAGCTAAGAAGCACCATCATTGGCTTTAGATTTTTCAGCATAATTTAAAATACAGAAACAGTCTTTTGGTATATGTAACCCAGACTGTTCACTGTAAGTCTTCCTATGATTTTTTTTTTTTATTGCTTCTAGTCATCTTTTTATTTGTTCTATGCAACACTTGGAACTTGTTCAAGTAACAATACAGTCCTCTGACTACATCTGAAAAGTAAGCCACTTGCATATAGTTGCTTGTTGTTTGGTTTGAGTTTTTTTGGAGGGGTGGGTGGGGTGGGGTTTAACCACAAATAGGATAATAAGAGAGAAGGAAGAGAGCTTGGTGAACTTAACTATTCTGGCCTACCTGCTTGTTTCCAGTCACGGAACACACCAGATGATACCAGCTGAAAGAGAGCTATGTGGTCTTAATGCACTTATTTCCTAACATTATGTTCACAGTATTATAGCTCAGGATAGGTGAACTGGTGGAGAGAGGGGCAGGGAAAAGGACAGAAACAGTCAAATAGCTCAATTAAGACTGAAATTATATCCCAAGAAAATCAGATACAAAACCAGACTACCTGCCAAAGTTTCCTACAGCTGGACAGACCTTGGAGAAGGGAAGTTCTAAGCCCGTTCATCCATTTCTAGAATTCAATAACCATTCAGGCTGATAAAAAAAATTGCCACACACATATGTAGGTCCATGCAACTACATGGATATAGTATAGTTGATTTATTTTTCTCTGTATATTAAAATCAGCAGATCCATCTCTAGCAGAGCTGTACAAATAGTTATTTTGAACATACTATTTTGCAGACATTCTGTCTGTTTGCCAGATTGAAAACTGTTACTGCTGCGCTGCGACATAGTTGATGGCATTTGGAGTTGCCATAGTGTTAGATGTTTCTCCTGTGATCAGCAACTGCTGATTTAAATGAAAATCTTCAGCCATTTTCTCTACTGCATATTTCACAGTCATTTATAGTTCATCATAGACAAAAAGGTATAAATGATACTGGGTGAAAAATGTATTGTGTCTAAATGAGCTTTCCATTATTTGATTTCAAGGTCACAGCACACAAATAAAATATATTTTCAGTTACTGTAAAGGACAGAACATGTTGAAGACCTTTAGTCATCTGAGTTATAATTAGTAAACATGTACACACATTCACTTCACAGTACTTGCATATTGAAATGCCTGAGGTGAATCTTGTGTCTGGACAATGTCCAGGCCAAAAACTTAGAATTCCAGCTTTTATATATGGGATGATTTACTTTAGCAGTTCTGACAAATAAGACATAGCTAGGTGAAGGCAAGCCAGAATCAATGGGACTCTAAGGTGCCTGGCACTTGTAAAAGATTTTGAGAACTTAATTCTCAAATTTATCAGTATTAATAATTCTAATCTAATGCATTTTCCTTGTCACTTACAATGAGTCAATTGCTAATTAAATGTTGTTGAAAAAGTTGAATTACCATTTTACATGCTTAAAAAGAATGTCGCTAATATGTCTAAATCTAGATGTGAAATGTAGAACGATATCATTCTAATCCCCCTAAATACCGTGGTTATCCAAAACAATTTTATACTGAATTAATTTCATTGTCAAAAAGGAGCAAGTACTGGAAAACTGAATGATCAACATTTAACCCTCTAGCATATATTGGTATAAATTTTATATTCAAATCGCATGGAATTAGTTTGCAGAATGAATAATTTCCCTTTGGTGCGGTAGCAATGACTTCAAGAAACAGCACATAACTATTGACAGATCACAAATTCATTAATTTTTTTCTCCCCTTTGCATTGTAGATTCATGTTTAAAACCTGTGTAAATGCACAATTTACAGCTATGCCCACCAGTAGTAGCTACCACCTCTTTTTGACTGACAACGATGAGATTTCTGTCATGCTTTGGCTCTCCTACAGTGCCAGTGATGGGATTTTTTTTTCCTGGAAATCTTATTACCAAATGCGCTGTCATGGTCTCAGATGGAACTTTCAATCAAAAAGGCAATCAGAAGGTTATCCATTTATGAGTTTTCCTACAAAAGAGCTTTGCAAAACTCTACACTATATACTATAACTCATAGTCAGAGCTACGTGCCCTAAACGCTTATGTGACTATAGACAATAATGTGATCCGTATCTCACAGAACCTTCCTTTGCTCCCAGGAGTGGGATGTAGACTAGAAATTGCTCAGCCCAAGTTTCAAATCACAGACTTTTGCATTTACAGTACTATTAGATTTGGCATGGCAATTCAGAACACCCTGGCACTTGATGCAGATGATTAGTAAGAATGTGTTTGGCTGTTATTACAGTCTGTTACATAAATATGTTTGATTTCATTGAAATCTTGATGACTGCTTCTTTTCTATCTTTAGATGACTTCACTGTTTGGTTCATATTATTACCAAAATTGCTAGATAAAGTTATTCAGAGGGATTTTTTTTTTTTTAATGCAGTATAACGTAAATGAATTGGATACTTCATTAATTTCAGTAAAATCCTTATAATACAAACAGAAGTGGTGGTAGCATATTAGTTGTCCACAAACTACAGTCATTAAAACCAGCCATGCTGCAGCTAAAGCAAAGTAAATGTTTCCATTTTGAAATACAGGCAAAATTGGGGGTGATGCATTAAGATATTTTTGTTTGCAGAACAAACATTACCGAGGAGCTTAAAGACAGGGGATTGTCTTTACTAGCAATACTTTTAACAACAAATGTGTGAGGTTTTTTTTCAGCATGGCGCAGTGAATTAGACACACATAACTCCTGTGGTCACAGGGTGCAGCATACCTAATTCCGCAAACCATGTCAAAAATTGCTTCAAATATTATCCCTTTATATTTTGACTGTATTCAACTAATAAATAAATGATTTTGAAGGAACTACATTCCTCAACAAACTATGAAGTTATTCAGGCAGATTCCTTTCTGCAGTGTACAGGTAAAACTGAAAGAAAAGCAATAACCAGAAAAGTATTTATAAAAATATATTTCACAAAGTAGGAAACAATACAGGAGTTTCTCTGAATACAATACATGGAGTAAATAAACAAACAATAATATAGCTTCAAAACAAAGTAGAAAATTAAAATGATTTGCATGTAATACGTAGTTTTATTATACAATTGCTACTTCTAAATGGCAAGTTTGCATTACAAATTGAGTATGCTTGCAGCTTCTAGTGTTGTTTTTTCTCTGTGTGCAAGAGCCCTGGTGCATCACTATGAATATTATAGAAAAGAAATGCTAATAACATAAGCAGTAAAATTATGTACACACTGGTTCCTGCTCTAATACAGTGGAGAACTATAAGTATGTTTTTTACTGTACTGTGTTATGTGTGGATTTCTAAAAGTCTATAGTTTAAATATTCACATGAACCAGTTTACTTCCAGCTGTTTGTGCTTGTATTAAAAACACCAGGTACTAGATTTATGAAGAAGATATAAAACTGTCAAAAGTTTTCTCTGGGAAAGTTTTATTCCTGCCAGCATTCTCTTAAAATTCAACTACTGCAAATGGATAGGTTACTGCTTTAACCTGCAACAATTTGTCATTTTTCTTTTCAAAATGTACATGTATTAAACATTCATTATATATAGAAAAAAAAATCTAACGGATATAATTTAGTCTTCTTCATAATCTTACTTTATAGATTATCAGTCTTAATAAATAAAAGCAGTAATGGACATCAATAAAATATTTATTTCAAAGATTAAACAAATAAATTCGATCTTTAGCAATAAAATCAGCAATTCTTTCATATATGTAAGTCCATCCCCTTTCACAGTTTTTTCTTTCCTTTCAGAAGACGAAGCACAGGATTGATCCTTCTTCTAGAAAAAGATCCTTTTGTAAAGCAAGGTTTTGTAGCCCTGCCTCTGAATCTCTGCACATTAGTAGGATTTATTACCCATCACTGGAATGGATTAAGAACATGTGAATATTTTAAGGCTTTACACAATATTTAAAGATGATATTCAGTCTGTGTTTACGTGGCCAACAATTACTGTATGTACAATGTATGGTCACTGCACGGTAGAAGCCAGTAGGAATTTACAATGCTATTTCTATTCAGCATTGCTAAGAAGACCAAGATATTGCTTTTAACATTTCTGTGGCGGGATCTTTGTTGGCAATGCAGAAACAAACCATTAGCTTTACACATACTGGCAGGAGCTACTGTTCAACAGCAAAATCCCTGCAAGTCCATTTTCTAAGAAAGCACCAATTTCTTTTTGTTCTTTTTCTTTTCAATTCACTGAAGATAATCAAAGATCCAAATCTCCATCTTCAGAGTGGTCAAGTGAATATCAAATATCCAAAGACTTCTAGACACTCCACATACTTTACTTCACACTCCACAAGACTTAACCTCCTAACATATACTTTTTTTTTTTGGTTCAACATTACAATGTAGTTGATTTTATAGATGACTGGCGCTAAACTTGCCTCTAAAACAAAAAGCCACATTAGTTTTAACTAACAGCAGTGGCCCTAGAATATTACATGATCATTAAGTCAACAGGGAAAAAGTTTGTAATCCACTGTCAAGTTTCTTTGTCACTTTCTCCAACTGAGTAAAGTTCTCCAAGTCTTTTAAAGCGCGGACCCCATTCACTGAGGTAGTCAAAATTCTGATCTGAGTCTGATGTAGAGGACTCCAAGGAGCTAAGGGAACCAGCCGCTGACCCTCTCCCTTCATAGCCATAAATCTGGATAGAGTCATATGGTGGAGCCGTGGGATCATTATCAGCTTCATGAAGCCTTACATTAATAAATTCATCAACATCGACACCATTAGGAACAGGTGCAAGACCCTGCCTGGGCATAAATTGAAGATCAGGCTTAATATCCTTACGAGGCAAAAATCCATTAATTCCATCTGGATTTTGCAAAGTTGCAATGTCAAAAGCTTCTGTATCTTCTTCTCCACCTCCTTCATCATCATAACGAATAATATTTTCCCTCACATCTTCATCATCTTTGATGATTAGAGGCTCATTTTTGTGTCTTCTTAGTGTTACAAACAGCACCACAATGACTGCAAAGAAAGCATCACAGGCTGATTAGGTAAAAAATTTCCAATGAAAGCACTACCTGATAAGCACAGTTATGGGAGGTCATAGGTTGCTTTTTGTGAAAATAAGAGTAATAAAGGTAGTGAAAAGCTGAAAGACCTGTAACTTCAACCCCATTCAAGTGACGAAAATTTGATTAGAAGTGCTGGTTAGTCCTCTAGTTTTCTATTTTCAGCTCGTATTTACATCTGAAGCTCTATTTTATATAAGCAATAAGATTTTGCATACTTCCATTTTGCACCTTGAATTTAGATGACTTTTCCCTTTGGAAAACTTACAAACCTACATGAAGTCAAGCTATCATCATTCACTTAACATAGTCTATAATGATCTACATTATGGATGGAGTTTTCCAAAATCAGAGGGTGTTTTTCTGAAACCATAGCCCTGATGACAGGAGGCAATTGGTGTCTTTCTTTATGTGTTGCAACAGACTCACACTATATAACTGAAAAGAGAATGAGACACTAAGGGCGAAAGAAAGAGTTTAGATACATCAGTTTCAGAATCATAGACTGATGCATAAAAAAAGCTCTAAATTGGTTACACTGTTGTTTTTGCAGCTTAATGCTGAAATCCGTTACTGATGTAAATCTCAGTTAGAAAACGAAGCTGCAACGTGCAGAAATAGGCCTCTTCCTTCACTGTTCTCTACCTTGCTTGATGTTGTATACAAATCTTGTATGTTTTATTAAAATACACAGTGCTTCTTATTTTGTAAAACTGCAATGTCTCTTAAACCGCTACAATCCAAAATAAACTCATACAAGTCTTAGAAGAGAAAACAAATCTATTTTCCATCATGTGCAGTGTATACTTTGTCCACCTTGCTACTTAACATACCTGATTTGATTTTTGGTTTCATATTCCATACCTGTTTATTATGTAACTTGTGTGTAAGACTACTTCAGACTGGGATATTGCTTTTTATGCTTTTGTTCAGTTCTTAGTACAGTAGGGGTGCAGTCCTGACAGGTCTCTCAGTACAGCTGCACATTACATTGAATTAGATTGTATGTCCTTCTATGTGACTTCTTTGCTTACTTAGAGCCACCCAGCAATCAGAAAAATTTTGAACGCCAGGCTGTGAGATGAATACATACCTAGCAGCAAAATTATGCAGGCTAATATTGCAATTAGGGCTCCCATACTGAGTCCAATGGGAAGTACGTATGCTTCAACATTACAAGACTGGACAATACCATCGCTGCTGCAACCACAGACTCGAATAGTGAGAGTGCTCGTGCTGCTCATAGGAGGATTCCCACTATCGCTTATTATGATTGGCAGTAGATATACTTCTTGCTTCTGTCGGCTGAATCCACTATGCTTTGCCAATATGCTGAGAGTATTATCTGAAAAAGGGAAAATTTGCGTTGTTTCATCACACAGAATAACAGCTAAACCCACAACTTTTTCTTAATGCGTTCAGAAAAATGCTATACAAACACATATGCACTTTATTATACTCATGATACCAGCAGCATGTGACACAGAAATCCTTCCCCTTTCTGTCTGGCTGCCCGTGCCCCAAGTGAATGAGTGCAACATATGCATTTTCTTGTGTCATGTGGTATGATCACAATGGCAACCCCTCACTTTCTCCTCTGCATACATCCCTATAGATATCTTCCCAGCATGATTCATCACTGTTTTTCAAGTCACACACTCATAAAAATTCAACCAGTACAACAAAGAGAGAAATTAAATGTTAAAGTAACCCAAACTTTAATAAAGCACATTCACCAATTAAAGCAAATGTTCCGTGCATTAGAAGTACAAACTGCACAGTATTTTGCCCTGCTATGGAAGATTCTTCTTTTTTTATTAACAGGCAATAGAAAGACAAATGAAAGAAAAGCTGAATGTATTAAAAAATGTAGGCCTAATTTTCGTTGATCTAAAAATTTACTGGGCCTCAATAATGAAAATGGAACAAGCCAAGACAGAACGTGTCTCCTATGAAGGCAGCCAGAAGAAATGAGTCTAGGACATTCTTACTTCTGCACATATATGCAGATACTTAATTTTAGAAACATATAGAGGCATCTGACTACATGGCATCCTACCCAGACATAAAGTGACACAGTTAAACCTCTGATAGTCGCTCAGTTCTCAGTTCACCATCAAAATGATTACAAGTATAAATCATGATTAGTAATCATGTCAAATAGCAAACCACTTTGATTTATTTACATATTTAAATATTCACTTTAGCTTTTAACTTTTTTATTCTGTGGAATAAAAAAAAATAATTCAGTGTTATGAATTATATACTAATAGAGTGCATGTTGACTTGTACTAGTTTGTTTTTGTGTTCTTTCATGAAAAATAACACCACAAATTAATAAAAAGATTCTGACACACACAGAATAGGAATGTGTGTGTGTGTTACTGAGGAATCCAGTGACAATTCAAAAATAAAGCTGCAAATGTATTTGAGAGGAGATTGTAGCTCCTTTCATTAAACTCTCTTCCCCTGTGCTACCGAAGTTAATTTTCCTGAAGTATCATGAACAAAAGTAAACCCCCTGATATTTTATGCTATAAAATGGGCACATGCAATCACTAACGCCATTCCAGGGAAGAAAAGAAATTACTGAGAGTTATGCGACAGGCTTAAGGAAGAGAAGACTTGGAAGACAGGCAATGATCATATGACAGATGCAACAAAGACACAATTCTTGAGTTTAAACCAAAGAAAGGTACCTGAAGTGCATGACAACATGTGTATGCACGTACATACATTGACTGTAAGAAAGCTTTGTATCTACTTTGATCTTGGTGCTGGTCAGGTACTCACTTGAAAACATGAAATAGTTTAGAAATGTTTCATTTGTACTAACTGTGATCACCAGGAACGTTCCTGACAGCCCATGGTATTTGTGCAGCATGTATCACTGCCTCAACATAAAAGACAGATGCATGCCCGAAATAGCGGGCAGTCGATGAAGTACAAAAGCCAGAGAAAGATGCAAAGACGGAAGAAGGGGAAAACATTCATGAGGCAAATACTGTAAAGACATTTTTCACATCCAAAGAAATAAATTTAAAATGCAGTATTTTGTTCTTAAAGTCCTTCTTAGTAAGGAGGCATATTAATAAGGAATAAAGCTAGTTACAGAACATAATGATTACAGAATGAAACATCACTAAAATTTAGCATGTCCTGAACCCATTTCAAGATATCAATCAGTAGATAACTCCTATAGTTAAATCACTACTGCCATAAAACAAAAGATGAAGAAAGATTATTTGATATTTAAGCACATGGGGTAATTGTCTCATACAAGAGAACAAAGAAGGCTTGTTTTCCCATTCAGTGACTAAGAAACTGAACTTCAAGCAGGCTCTTTCTGAAGCTCAGGGTGTTTGATTTTGCAGTCTTACTATATCCCTTCCATGGTGGAATCACCTACCAGTCACACTTCTGCAGCCTAGAGAGGTTCTTACTATAAATTATATTGCAGGTTATGTAATCATTTCAGCATTTTTCGTAGCATTTAGAGCATGTAACACATGAAGATCAACCTGCTTTATAAAGCAGTTTAAATATGGTCACTAAATAATACCTTTGCAGAACAAAAAGGATTCCTAATGATTTTTCTTTCGAGGAATCCTGATTTTTTATCTATTCAAGTTAGAAACAATCACATCAAAACTGATGGCACCCTGGAGCTAAATAAATAGTCTAGTCCTTCCTTGTGCCCTTTTTAAAATTAAAGGAAGCATACACTAAAGATAAATTTCAGGCATAAGCTCTTAATTCTGACAGCTCAAATAGGACCAAACTCCTTGATGATACCATGTTACACATGCCGCTATGATGCAGTGGAAAAGTCAAGTATGTTTTAAGTCAACAATTAGCACACATTTGGAATTAAGCAAAAACTGCACTTCTCCTTCTTGGTTCAGTGTGTCAGAGATTTAAACACACGTGTGCAAGTTAAACCGTTTCCAGTATCACACTTGCTCTCTAGCTGAACTGCAAGGAACAAAGGGTTATGTTATCTTAGTAAACTATTATTGTAGCTAAGTTTTCCTGAATATTGGTGTGTATAGCTTTACCAAAGTTAAGAGTGACTACCACACCTATTGTAATGTGTAAAGGTAGATTTTTTTGTCTGATAGCGTTCTTTTCCTCCTCTGCACCCTCCCATTTTCAAGTACTGAAAAAGAAATTTATCTGTCCATTTGGCTTTCTCCTGAAAAATTAAAAATAGCTCAGTGTAAGTTGCATCCTTAATCTTTTTGCTTTAACTTTTCAAAGGAGAGGAGAAAAAACGACGTGGGGCTCAATTTCCAGCTCTTTCTGTTTTTGAGACAAATCCCACTCAGAAGTGTCACATCTGTAGTCATTTATTCAGAACTCCAGAGACTTTTACAGTTATATTACACAGTGACTTCTTGTGCTCTAGAAATCTGTACTGATGCAGCCTGTTCCTTCCTATAAGCCTGGTACAATCCTTCTCTGTCCAAGCTGGAGGAACGGATTGATATGCTGAGCCCTAGCATCCCTGCCCTTTACAGATATGCAAAAGAGGCAAGGCACCTGCTTCAGGAAGAAATGAAAAAAAGAAGCTGCTGTTGTTGGTGACAGCTTCAGATCCCTTCCATCTTTCTGACACACTCACTGCTACTCTGCCTGGTTCAGAAAATTCTAATAAGCCAGAATCAAAGACTAAAACAAAGTAAAAAAGGAAGAGTACTATAAAGAGACAAACAGAAGAGGGCAGAAAAAACAAGGGGAAGGAGGAGGGATGGAGAAAATAAAGTGCTCATTTCCACCAATCAGTGAAGCTATGCTGAGAATAAGAAGCTACCTAGTACCAGTAATGGTTATCAATTCAAGTTCAAAATAAATAAGTTATAGACACACAAGATACTTGGGACATTTAGCTGAACTGTTTACGTGTAAAAGAAGTTGTAATGGCTGAATAGTTAATACTATGTAAGAAAAGATGGAAGACAAGGAGAGAAGAGAATAACCTTTCTTTTTTACAGAGGGGTATTTGTTAACAACTGCTGTGTTAAGCTAAAGTTGAATTTGTTGTGCCCAGAAAGAAACTGGCAATCAGAAATAGTCAACAGGAAAAACACAATGAAATGACCAAATTGTTTTGCCAATGGGTGGCAAGTACTCAATTTTGCCTTGGGAATTTTGTTTCACAACAAATCCCTTCCCCTTCTTTGCTATGTCTTAAAATAAATATACCTTGGTGTTGCAAGAGCTGTGACTCTTGAGTGACGAACAATGACTCTCTAATTGACATTTTAGTTGGTTCCTAGAACTTGAAAATAAATCCTAGCAGCCGATTAGCAATGAACTCAATTTATCTGATTTGCTTTCTCCTCTCTGTGGCCAGCACTGCTGCATGAATTAACTTGGCAGCAGGTGCTCAGCAGGAGAGGGGACAATCACTTTCCACTCATCTTTCCAATTAACCCACTGATCCTTCATTATAGCGCTGTTCAGGTTATTTATTTATTCATGTTACTTTTAGCAAAACAAGGAAAATTACATGCAGAAAAAAAGAACCCCTCTCTGTTAATAAAGCTTGAGGTAACCTGCCGCAGGCAGAGACGCTAGGCCTTTACCTCCAGTCAGTGAGGTATATTCAGGAGGTCCTTTGACATTCTCAATCAAAATGAACCTCCCTGAATTCTGTACCCTTCTATGTGAGGAAGGGATTGAAGTTCTCTGAAATGCCAGAGTCCTATTAAATGCCATTTCACTGATGATGTACCAACTACACAGGATGGACCAGGAGCTATATTCTGTCCTGCAGGCTTAAGGAATAGTGTAAGATAAGTGGTCTTAACAATTGTCTTATCACAAATTTTTGCACCAATGCAAGGTCAGCGTAACACAGCTCCAGGAACACATAACTAAAATTTAGATCTGGAGCTCATTTTTACTTTTTTTTTTTTTTTTTTTTTTTTAACATAAAACCAAATCAGTCATTTAGATCATGAGATGGCTCTCAGTTTCTTAAGTTTACAAGCAGATTTGCAAAACAACATGAGAGAGACTGTTATGGGAATATCTCCTTCACAGCTGGAACAAAGAATGACAAAGCAGAAGGTCTTTACAAGATGTCCAGTCTGATTCTAGACAAAAGCAGTTTGAATAACCACAACTGAGGACATGCTTACCACAGGGCTAAGTGCTTCCTGCAGATTCCCAACTGTTCTCAAGACCCCCTGATCTCTTTTGAGGTTCTTGGATGAAAGATTTTGAGAAAAAGAAAATGTAATAATTTTAATACAAAGCTACTTTTGGATTTGCTGGACGAGTGACTTTAATGGCAGCGACATCAATCTGGATGTGAAATTAGCAGGCAGGAGTCAACTTCTTCATCTTCCACTTTGTACAAGAATGCATGTTGCAATTTTAAGTCAGACAATAAAATGACAGAACAGAAGTAAAAACCAGCAGCAGTCAGTTTACATCCAAGTGTCATTTTCTCTGCACACATTACAATTCTTTAATTCCCTCACGGTCTCTCATATTTTGAGATCAGTGGACTTCCCTGCTGTGTAACCTTACACCTACATAGCTCTTTTTCTGTCTTTTTCTATCCCTTTTATAATCTTCTCAGAAGGATCAAATCATTAATGGCATTAAGGACTTTGTGATATAAATTGTTATCTATGTTGGATATGTTACTTATGTGAAGAAAGAATTTTAATTGGAAACTTTACAGCTGGAAACACTAGAACGACAGAAATATATGTTTCTTCATGTTTATCAGAGCTATCTTTTTGTGTACATTTTTTAGCCTAAAACAGATTCTCTGTAATGTGGAGTCCTTTGGCACAAGTAGAAGAGCAGCAAGAATATCCTTACTGTGATAATCCCTGCTTTTTTTGATAATGAAAAGACAAGGGCAGCTCATTCATTTCCTTCCTTAGTTCATAAATGGCATGTATTCTCACATAAAAACTTGAAATAACTGAGTAACTAAGTTATTATTGTCAAGGTTTCAGTGGAAACTACCAAAGTACAGGCAGAAAAAACAAAACGTATGACATTCTAAGTAATGTTAGCTATATGATATTTAGCAGTCATCTGCAAATGCACTAGAAGAGAACATTCAAGAGAATGCGAAGATAGCATTTCAGCTCTTTGCTTAAGTATTAATTCATGTACGCGCCTCCTGTAATACTTTTTGTAGTGGAGACCTTACAGCGTTAAACACAGATTTTCAAAAGACTTGTAGTAATACTGGGGTTTTTTGTTTTTTGGTTTTTTTTTTTTTTTCAAAATTAAAACCTAACAACAGAGAAATAGTGGTATATAGGTGTCCTGGTTTCATCTGGGATAAAGTTAATTTTCTTCCTAGTGCTGTGCTTTGGATTTAGTATGAGAAGCACGATGGTAACTCATTGATGTTTTAGCTGGTGCTGAGCAGTGCTCACACTTGGCAAAGACTTCTCAGCTTCCCATGCTCTGCCAGGTACCCAAGAAGCTGGGTGGGGGCACAGCCAGGACAGCTGACCCCAACTGGCCAAAGGGGTACTGCATACCATATGATGTCATGCTCAGCATATAAACTGGGGGGAGTTGGCTGGGGGGCAGCAGACCCTGACTGGGGATGGGCTGGGCATCGGTCAGCGGGTGGTGAGCAATTGCATTGTGCATCACTTGTTCGGTATCTCCTCTTATCATCATCATCACTGTTGTTTTCCTCTATTGTTTTATTAAATTGTCTTTATCTCAACTCATGGGTTTTACTTTTTTCCCCCCCAATTCTCTCCCCCATCCCACCGGGGAGGGGGAGAGTGAGCGAATGGCTGTGTGGTGTTCAGCTGCCTGCCAGGTTAAACCACAACAACAGGGAAGATGCCAATCCCCATTTTAGAGACTGGGAAATAATGAAGTTGTCCAAAGACACAGAGGTCTCTCAGAGAGTCTCTATATACACTCCATGAGCTATAAGCCATACCTCAATCATTGTCCTTTAGCATATTTTCTCAGAATTACATACCTTTCTATGAAAGGATTTTCAAATAGCAGGTATTTAGATTGGTAATACCACGCTGCAGAAACAAGACCAATGAGTGCAGCCCCAACAATTCACTATTCATAGTCCTACATGTGATGTCCCTCTGTCAACTCAACTGTTTTGAAATATTTTTTTTTTATTATCGTAATAACAAAAGCAGTGGGAAAGAATATGCATGACCTGTTTTCTGATCTAGCACAAAAACCAGAAGGAGCAACTCAAAGCATACCCTCATCGATGTTCACCTTGTAAAAGAACAGTATTCAAAGATTGGCACTGAGCTGGAAAACTGATTTGTATGTTTCAGTCTAAGCTGAAGTACAAGTTAGAAGCACCAGTTTCTTGCTTCCAAAAGAATGCCATTAAAATGTTTTGAGAGATAGACCCATGTCAGGGTTTTTTTGTTTCTGCCTTAGGCTGTAACACTTTTTAAAGGAATACCTGATTAAAAGGGAACAATTTTGAGTTTGCATGTTATAAATTTGCCGGTCATTAGTAGATGAAAATCAATCTATTAATTCATTAGTATTAGTACAACAATTTTCATGATTAAACTTAGTATTTTCAACATGGATGTATTTATGCACACCAAATGCATTTTTATGAGAACGCATATATATATATATTAACATATATACACAACTGTGTTGTGCAATATTTTACACACGTACTAGATCTTCCTTGATGACTGTCTCAAACAAAATCCTGTTGAACAAAAGTTTACAAGATGACCCTTTGCCTAATCTGTATGGTAAAAGCATAAATGTTCAAGGCTTATAAAATAATCTGAAAATAAAAAGAGGCGATTTTTATAGTGTATTTTGTCTGATTTATGATAGCCAAACCATATGGGCACTGAAGCATTCACAGGTATTTCAAACTGACCTGCTTTTCATGAATGTCAAAAATTTGTGATGTCTTCAAAAAAGCAGATTGATGACTACTATCAAATTTGATAGCAGACATCAGGTTCAAAAGAAAAAAGTTTTTGTGCTATAAAAATTCAGCTGACTGATCAAACTGTCTCTCCTGCACCACAGTAAGCCACATGCCATACTGACATATATAATGGCAATTCACAAAACATTCCTATGACACATTAGCAAACACCTGGATGAATTTTTATTTTCCTAGAGACCTGGACTTTCTGGAATCCCTTAAAACACCAATAAGAACACAGGAAAAAGAGTATTTGATGGGAGAAAATGTACTGATGAGGAGAAGAATTGTAAAGTGTCACATATTTTTTATCTTTGATTTTTTTTTTTTTTAAACCAATTGCCCTGAATAGTAATAATAGCTTATGCCAGAATTGAACTGCTGAATCAACTAATGAATAAAAAAAATAAACACATTTCCAGGTCATGTATTTCTCTGCAGAAATAAAAAGTACTGCTGGGAATTTTGAATCATGAGCAAAGTAATATTTAATCATGTACAAGAATACATCATTCTCATATGTTAAAATTTCTTGGAAAGGGGAATAATCGTGTTCATACTACCGTGATGCAGAACTTACAATAAATAAATTCTTGATAGAATAAAAAAAACCCCAACAAATTAACAGCAAAGTGATGGAATAAGCATTTCCTCCTACCTTTTTCCTTTGAAAAATGTGAACTTTAGATAATAGTCTGTATAATTTCTAGTTCTATTCCTTTGGAAAAGTCTGAACTTTAGATAATTGTCTCTTAAGTATTCTAAAACTTTCCTTTGACCTTTAGTCCAGCAGAGCTATAACCAAACATATCTACACGGTCACTTGCAGTCTAGCAGCAACTCTGATGTAATTTTGTACCTTGGTTTTTTAACCCATTGAAGGAAGGATAGAAAATCCTGGCTGAAGAAATGATGATGTAGAAGCATGCACTGAGCCTGAAACAATACTAGTTTTATTGTTAGCAGGGTAGAGAAATAATTAGGACATAGTACTTCTCTCTCTTTTTAATTTACAGATACTTACAGCAAGCCAAACCAGGAAACTTTGGGCTCGGGGTCTGTGTAAGCTGCAGTTACCACAGTTGTCTGAACTGTACCCAACATACCTGATTTTAATCTCACTGGCTCTGATGTTATGCCCGCTTATCTCTTCTGAATCCCCTGGTGCCAGATATGATTGACACTCCCATAATCTGAAGCAAATTCAGGCCAGTGAAGATGTAAGATATGCTAAAACAGCACTGGCTTTTGCCTCTCATTTTTCTCTTCTGTATTCACCAAGCCAGCCACAAACTTGTTTACTAATAATCACATTGCTTTGACATGCTTTACTTTATTCGGATCACATCACTACATGGCATGTGCATTGAATGTTACATCTGTAAAGTGTAAGAATTAATGCAGGTTGCCAAGCTCTAGTTTAGAAAGAGAGATGAAATGGCTGTCAAATGTGCTTAGCATTAAAAATACATTATTAGCACAGCAATTTGCATAGACTGATGGATCATTTTTGAAATCTACATATTCTAGTTAATTCTATTATCTTGTTATTTTAACCAAAAAAGTTTCAGAAAGTAATACTGTGGTTTACAATGCTTTGATAAAATAATGGCTATATTTTCCATTTGAATCAAGAACTTTCCATTACTGTGTTACCAGATTCCAACAAAATGTAGCAAATATAAATAAAAAAGCCAAAATATTCCAAGGCTTTGCCATCGGTATTTCTCTTTAGGGATAACAGATTCTCATTCTTTCTATGAATGCTTACTTACAAGTGCAGTCTAGGAGGTGAAACTAATGAGAGAAAGGTATCTAAGCCCCTTGCGTTGCTGCGAGATTTACAGTTTTACACATTACACTGATTTGGGGTTCCCTTATGTGTAAAGCTAAAGCTCAAGCAGATTTAATGAAATTTATAGTACTTTTGTAGGCAATGGAAAACTTCCAAGAATTCTATCCTATGATCTTCACCTTCCTCGCTTCACACACATCCTTCAATTCCTACTTCAGTGACTCACTTCTAGGGTCTGGAAAAGTTCAGTCTTCATGACTACGAAGACAATCACAGATGTTTGAAGTGATTTCTGTCTAGAATGTAAATTATGAATACCATAGTAAGGAAAACAAAACTTAAGCAGGAACATGTTGGGTTTTAAATGTGATGTGTTCTTGGCATTTGAGCGAGTTTCACGCTAAGCAACTTAACATCCACTTCTCCATGCCATTGTAACTGCCTTGTCTGTTCCAATACTGTATGGAACATACACTTGCACACGGTAAGAATTTAAAACAATTTACCAATAGATCATATAACAGTGCTTTAAAACTGAATCTGGAATAGGACATATCAGCCATATTGAAGTTTTGTTACAAAAGTTAGAGAGCTGAATTCAAGCCATAGCAGTGTATTTCTATTATGCTATTTTTTTTTTATAATGTTCATTTCGAAATGCAGTGTTAGAAAGCAACCACCAGACGATAAAAAGAACAACCAGCATTTATTGGAATGCTGCCTATTTGTACTGGTGTAATAAAGGTCTTGTCAGCACTTCCATTACAAAATGCCAATTTTCAGGGCTCTTTAACTCTGACATAACAACTTACTATGAGAAGAAATTTAGAATGTGTACTCTCTGCCAAAGAGCATTGAAAGTTAAATACGACTTACATTGGCTGAGGCATTTTAAGTCAGAAAATAAATTTTAAAAAATTTTGACTTAACATTTTCTTGAGCTGGTGCCACTTAAGAAAAAAATGTGGCTTTAATTTTACAAAGTGCCAGATCCTGCAGTTTTTATATATGCAGATCTCCCTTTAACTTCACTGAGCATAATTTCTGTGAGAGAACTGAAAGGAGTGCCATTATACATTTTTGTAAATGTCATCAAGAGTTATATTAGCTTTTTGTAATTTGAAAGACTGAAATGCTATGGTATAAGATTGCCCCTGGGCACACAGGCAGCATGATAATGACTTTTTGAAGACATTCTTATATGCAGATTACGTATAACAATAACAATTTGTTATCATCAGGCCATTAATGGCAGTAATTTATACCTCTGTCTTACACCCAAAGTATACACATAATGTCTTATTATATGCACACCTCTCAATGAGCATGTGTCTCCTATGGTGAAGGCTAATGGTCATTTGAAATGCAGGGAACAGCAAAACGCATCCAGAGAAGGAATTTCAGTAAGTGAAAAAAACAATTACCTGTCTATAGAGCGGAATAGATTGTATAAAGTTTTCAAACGAATCGTTCCAGATACTGTTGGGAACTTTTCCGCACACCATGTAAACATTACATAGAGAAAATCTGGCATAGCCAGAAGTTCCAAGCTAGCATATACAGTCAAATTACCGAGAATCAAAGCAGGTCTACAGGAACACACGTGCATGTGCATTTAATTTTTGAGACTGAGGCACACTGCAAGACCCTAACTTTGCTATGTATGTTGCATGACACAGCACCTAGCTTGGAAAGAAGAAGGAATCAGGGAAAGATGTCATCATTTGAATTCTGCCTCACTGCTGTAGAGATATTAAAAAAAAAAAAAATATCAATGCTTATGTTGGTAAGTATCTGCAAACTATAGCATTGGTTCATAAGATATTCTAGAGTTTTCATTGGACCACAGAATAGTTGAGGTTGGAAGTGACCTCTGGAGGTCATCTGATCTACCCCCCTCCAAAGCACAGCTACCTAGACCCCAGGACTATATCCAGGCAGCTTTTGAATATCTCCAAGGACGGAGATTCTGTAAATAGTAAAATATTTGTTAGTCACAATTGAAATATGTGTGTGACAAACCAGAAGACATCTTACTCATGCATTCTCTTTGTATCAAGTGGAGACGTTATAAGGTACAAATATAAAATGCATCTCTATACTAAGAGAACAACTTGCATATAACAGTGAAACTGTTCCCTGTTGTCTTCTAATTCATGGTGAAGAGTCTGACAAAGTACAAATGAAGTGTATAGGCAGAAGCTGCAATAAAAATATGAAGCAGGATCAAGTAAAAGTATTACAAGAGACTAGGCAATTCTACTGGCAAAGGAGAATACATCTTCATGTGCCAAAAAGTCCTCCACAGTCATGAAAGAAAACTTAAATAGTCAAAAAGGAGAGCAGGATAAAAAACCCAAACAACAGATAGTTTGAGAAAGATGCATGTTTTCCTACTGGGAAAAAGAAAAGAAAAAAGATTAAGAAAAACTATTTTAGTCTAGAAAAAGCTAAGCTCTTTATACAAAGTTTTGAAGCAAGTGGTTCTGCTAGACAGACTGCATTAAAACTCTATGAGCAAAACCATCTTTTCATCTTGCATGTTAGTAGAAGACGCACAAAATAAGAGAAGGTTGATTTGTCATAAAAATTATTTTTCTCATTTAAAAATAGAAAATAGTAGTACAAAGACAGAAGTTGTAATGTTGTGGGATAGATAAAGATGATATAGAAGACGACGTACAGTGTAGAACCAAGTCTAAACAACCTTCCTCTATATTTAGCATCCCAGCTTGTATCAAAGATACAACAATGCTTTAGCTACAGCTGTCATTAGATTGGGCTCCACCATTTCCTTCCCTGAGCTGCAGAATACCTTCAACATTTTTTCTAACTTGGAGCCTCAGAAGAATCCAAAGAGACACCGTAATGCACTCTTGAAAATCTCAGTCTTTACCAATCCATAGGGAGCTGCTAATAGCTGCCATTAATGTCATAGTGGGTATCAGATGAATGTTTTAAAAGAACATCTGCAGTGTATGCATTGCACAATGACAGGCACAGTGATTAGATGACTTGTCCAAAATCATACAGGAAACCTGTAACCAAGCTATACAAAACTATTCTGAACTCCAGAGCAGTTCCTTAATCAAAAAACCATCACTCCTCTTAGATCACAAGGTCTTAATCTTTATTGTGGTGAACACTGTATAATTTACAGAAGGGTCATATATAATGGATGAAAATGGTATAGAAAGCGACATGACAAAGTTAAGCCAGGTTAGGTAGCGACAAGTTCAAAAAGGCTACAGGAAATATTTTAATCTTATTTCTTATTATTTCCTATAACCTAGATTTTAGCTTTAATTTTAGGTTAGACTGAAAGTTTCCTAACAAAACACAAACAAAACAAAAAAGTTGTATGTGCTTTTATGAAAGCAATGTGAAACTGATACGCGATTTATGACATTCCAAAAATTAAAGAGAAGAAAAAAGTCAGTGCTTATGTTCAAGACAGTCCAGCATTCTAGAGAATATAGCAGAGTACTTCTATCAACATTCAGTTATTATTACTGATGCTCCTTTCAAAGTTTATGACTACAATACCTAATTCCATTCAAAACTCCACAGGTAAAACTTTATTCCTGACTTATCTCTTATTATAAAATCAGATGCATGAAAAAAATTACTATAGTGTTACAGTTACTACTACTGTTATAGCCCTTAGCCTATAGCAAAAGTGAAGTTTACTTACTTGAGCCTACAATTAGTTTAGGCCAAGTTGGGGTGATATGACTTTGCTGTCTTAATATGGACAGACAGCTACCACTGCTTTGCTGATTCACTGTAATCTGCCTACGCATCCGTCCGTGTTACCTTTGAAGGACCCCACTAGCTCTCCCTCTTCAACACCATCAAGCAGACATCTGGTCCTTTTCTTGAAGTTCTTCTGTTTATCTCTCCCTAACAAGCTGGCTTATTATCTCTCTTCAAACAGGGCCCCATCTTCACTCCCTCTATAATCAGCACTGATTACCAAGTATGCACATCCTATCATTTTAGGATATGCAAACTCTCTCCCCAGACTAGACAGGTCAATTTATGTGTTTCATTTCTTTTCTGCATTTGGCTCAGTATGTGAGATCTTTGCATTCAGTAAAATCATGTACTCTACCTCTTTTCTGGCCTCTGAATGGATTGCCTTCTAGGCATATTTATTATATAAATATTAAATACTAATAATTACATAAATATATAACTAATTACTGGATGCTTGCCAAATAGAATACATCGTAATTAGCTAAAATTAAATGAAGACCAACAAAGTGACTCATTTTAAAACAAGGCCACCCATACAAATTACAAAATCAGAAGTTGAGGGGAAAATTTTGTAAGTGGTATAAAAAATCCCCAACCAACTGAATAAAAGCTTTCTCTCCCTTATTCTTTAGAGCTTCATGTGAGAAGCTCTGGTCAAAATGATTAAAAATTTCAGACTACCTTCAGTTTGTCACTGCTATATTTGCTCTTGCCAGAGCAATACAGCTCATTCTTGAACAGCCCTCTCCTTACAAGGAGTAAGGAGAAAATGAAAGCGTATGGCACAAATGTGATCACACCAGACAGGTTCAGGAGAATGTACATAGAGTTCACTTACTAATCAATGTAATGGTCACCTCATAGGAAGAATTACTGTGATTCCAACAATAATTACTTCCTTCCTATACACCACTTGGGTAATTGGTTCAAAACAAGATGCAAATTGGAACATGGTCTTTGTCTTCTTAATTCACGTTATAATGTTAGTTCTGCAATACTTTATCAGACAAGCCTTGAGGCTAAGTGTGAAAAATTAATACCTTCTATTTTAATGGAGGAACCACGTGCAAATAGTCTGTATACTTTGTTATAATGACAAAAGGAGATTTTTACTAATCAAAGGAAAATTTAAAAGCTAATATGTGATGATTCCTGCTTATATTGGATCATTTTTAGCTGGTTTAGATTTTTCTTCTAGTAGGAAGAGTATTGGGGTTCTTTTAATCTCCACTGCAACTGAAACTTTAAAATGGGACTCCTATCTATTTTCTCATTAATTGACAAAAGTACTATTAGAGCAACTAATAAATTAATTGTTATTCCCCCTCAACAGCCTGTATTTAGAATACGATAAAACAAAGAAACAACCCAAAACCTAACAATGAGGTGAAAACAGAGGGGGACTTCTTAAGAGGCAATATGTCTGTCAGGTAACATATTGAGGTGCTGAAAGGGTAGAGGCCCTACCAGAACCTTCAGCTCTAGGACCTCATTCCTCCTAGTCAGTGAGTTAAACCCATTTACAAGGAATCAAAGATAGATAGTATATTGTCCATGAACAATTCCATTACAGGAATTGGTTTTTGCAGAAAACCTGGAGGAATGAGATCCACCCAGGAAAACAGAAGTGGTACTTTGGCAGAAATCCCTTAATGTATTTTCAGAAGACAGTTGGTTGAAAATCTGGAAATTTATCTCCAAATATTCTATATTCACTTAGTTATAAATACTACTATGAAATACTTTTAAAGTCCTACAACATAATTATCATGGGGGCTGTTAGCTTTTGAGAAGTGATGTTTTTAAAGCACTTAGGGAACCTTTGGAAATTAAAAGGCTATTGGAGCAAGGTTTCGTTGGAAGACAAATTCCAGAGAAGACACTACCACAGATCTTACTGTTGTCCTGATAGCCCTTAGTTGAGAAGTTTTGTGCTCTTTAAGAACACCACCTTTCTGTCTGCTAAGCAGTTCAATTTTGAGACCCTGATTTAATGTTTATTTTCCCCATTATGTGTCTGAAGTTAAGTCACACTGAAGATTCAATTTGTTCTTATCTCTGTAATTTCTTTCATCCATGTTTATATTATTACTCAAATAGATTTTTTATGCTAATTTGCTGATCAATTTCTTTTCCTCTTCTTTTTTGTTTTAATAACCTTTTATCCCTTACTTAGTCTTTTAAAGTCATGGCAGTGTTGCTCACGTTTCTTTTGTTTTATTATGAAATTAAAGAAATAAACTGGAAAAAAAAGAGAGGTAAGTGTGTTACTCTCTCTGAGCTTGATGAAACTCCTACAGCAGGAAAATTCACAGCTGTCCAATCCATCTCCTCATCATGAGTAAGCACTGTCATACATATGGTGCACAACACTGACCTCAGATCTTTTTCACTCAGACTGCATCTGGTTCTTAATTAGTTTGATTTATAAAATGAAACATAATTGACGCCTTGGCAACATTATGTTGCTAGCAGCACAAATAATAAATTAAGAATGAGTGAAGTAAAAGTCTCTTTGGTCATGTATGCATAATGGCATCCTGCATATATATAGTATTATCCTGTATTTCATCGTTCACGTTTTATGTTGTTTTGGGATGGGTCATGTTTACATAAATGTCCTGAAATAGCTATGTAATTTGATTCATTCATATGATAAAAAAAAAGGCGCTCTCTGCAAGGATGTGATGCTGTGGAAATTAGTCTTATTTTCCAACGTGCATATACAACTCTCCTGTAGTTATCTGAAATTTTGTATTTGTGAGGCTTGGAAAGAAGTTGTCATCATGGAGCTAAACTAAAACAGGACTGAAAGGTTAAACAGCATTTGGAACAGAAGTGCTCCCAGAGAAACACTTTGCCAGCTACAAAGCTATAAAAAGTACAGACCTGCTGGGGAACACAGCAGAGCTGAAGAAGAGCCTAAAGATGCCTAAAAGAGGACAATCGGCTTACCAGATGGCCCCCTCCTTGCTGGTTCACTCATCAGGTTGGCCTGTCCAGTCGAATGAAGACTTGATGGATCACATCTGGCTTAGGGCGGAGGAGAGAGGGAATCTGTCTGGAGCCCTGCATCCTGAATACAGGAGAGGAGTGAATAAGGTTTCAGATGGACAGAATAGACAGAATGGTCAAAGCGTGGAGGAGCTTGGTAGCTGAGTTAGCCTTTGTAGAGCTGATTCTATCTTTCTGACATTCAGTTTCAGCTAAAGCAGCTATGTGCACCAAGAAAGATTCATCTCTTTAGCCTATCGAGGTGGTGAGAAGCACGTAACAATTGTAAGAACGTGTAAATCATCCAGATAGGGCTAAAAAGTAAGTTTTCAGGGGAACTGCACTTAGTTTTCACCTGCTGTGTGGTTCTAATTAGAAGGCAGCCCAGAAGGAGCGGTGATCTACATGCAAGAAGAAAGATGGGAAAGACAGCAGAAGCAGGTGTCAGTGAAGGAAGTGGCACACAAAGGATTGGAGTGGAAAAATGCTGGTTTCCCATCTACGTTAGTGTAATCTTGACTTCAGAAAATAATATCACATCCTTCTATGCCAGGGAAGTTGTTTCAAATCACACTCAATTGATATTCAACATCAAGGAAAAACAGAACATCATGGAATAACAGAACATAGTCAATAGTGATGATAGTAAAGAAAGAAGGGGGAAAAGAAGCAGAAAGCTGTCAGGTATGAAAGATACATACTGAGAATATTTTCACTGACATTCTCAGACTAGATGGGACTAACGCTACTGTACCATGGAAAAGTGTAACCTTGCTAGGACCACAAAATGGTATAGTAGAAAGGAGTTGAATATATTACTTTAACTGCAATGTGAAATACAATGGAAATGGAAATGCATTCAGTGCCTAGCAAGACAGAACATCTAAGCATTACTGGAATGTATTGGGGTCCCTTGGGGTGTTATTATCATGAACTTGAAATTCTACCAGTCTTCTAGAATTTGAGAATAGTCTAAAGAACTATAGCACCAATTTCCACCTCATGTTGCTTATCACTTTATCACTAGCAGAAAGGGCTCATCTTTGTGAGTCTTTAGACACAGTCTATTACTTCACGGGATGACATTACATCTTAGAATTCTGTCAAATATGTAAATAAGAAAATTGATTACTTTTCCTACAAAGAATGATCAAACATAGTTTCCGATCCAAAGCAGTTTCAATCAGGTCAATTGTCTAAGGACTAAGGATGAAGGAACCTGAGTATAATAAATAAGGAACCGCGTTTCCTCTGCTATAAAAACAAATTATTTCAGGGACTCAACACTTACCACCTAATGCACAACCACTTGCTCCAGAAGTGTTTGCACTGGCTGAATATAATTGTCTGCATATTAATCAAGTGGAAGCTAGAATCTGTCCTCTCCTTTTTCAGGTCATGATATCCCTACCTGCCTGCTCCAATAGTGAGGGGGGTAAGGTAGCATAGTGTTCCCTTACCACCACACAGCCAGATCATAATTCTTACATAATTTCCAGCACACAGATCAAGACACACTTGAGACAGTCTTAGAAAGGGACTGTGAATCCATCGGTGTAGTATAACTTGTAGATCATAAGTAGAATGTTGTAGTTCAGGCCTGTTAATCACATTTTGTTTTCTACTAAGAAAGGTAAGTATGCAGCCAAAATATAAGTAAGAGTTTTCTAAAATATGATTTCATGTCAGACTAGTCCAAATCCACAGAACTAAAATGTTTTATGGAGCTTAGGTACCTTAACAATAACATGATTTGTTTTGATAAAACTTAGACCTTTCTACTCAGCAAAATATCAACATCTTTTATGGTTTCTTGTTTTAGCTTCTATAACTTACAATTTATAACATAAGCAAAAAAGAACTTACTGAACAAAATCTTTCAACCACACTAAAAAAGAAATATTTCAATAATTTAACATTAACAATTTCATTACTAACTATATAATTCATTAAAAAAATCAATAATCTGAGGTTGCTCTGGTATCATGAGTTTATAAAATGTTGAACTTTGCTATTTAAACAGCTCCAGTTTTAATGCCATGCTGAGCGAAAGATTGATAGTATGATATTTATAATACGTTTTTTCACACTATGAACACTCCTGAAGAAACATGATGAGTGCCTGTGGATAGCAGATTCTGGCATGGAAGTGCCAGATTATAGGTTAGTTTGTGTTTGCTGTTTTTTAATAGATGGAATAATTTATTTTTAACTTTACTATTTTCACACTGAATGTACCTTGCTATGCAAGTACTCCCTGTGATTTCTGGTGACAAAACTATGCCTATGAAGAGAGATGCTGAACAATGCTGTTTCCTAGATTATGCAGCATATTCTTTTACAATTTTAGATGCAGTCTTCTAGATGTAATTCCATACCACTAATATTGACAGACATGGTAGAAAAATATTTACTCATAGGATGGAACACACATCTCAGATCACATAATTTTACTTTTCAAGCAAGCCGCTAACAAGGATGTGATTTGGTTTGGTTTAGAGTTGTACTTTGAAAGTCTAATTATTGATATATAAAAGAAATGAGGATGGTAATTAAACACACTAGAAGTATATAAGCATGTGCTTTCCCTCAAGAATTGCCATTGTGAAACACCCTCTGGCATAGATGGCAGCTGGGCCTCGTTTCCCAAGGCTCTTGAAAAATTGCATGAAACTGCAAAAATGTATGAGGATTTACTGTTCATATCCAAGGGACCATATGGGTGCTGTTATTCTAGATGTTCATTGTACATCCATCAAGAAATGATGGGTTTAATGATGTCCTTGCTAAGGCAATTTGTACCTGAGGTCAGTGGGTTAACTTTGAAATGGGCAAACTGGAAGGAGGGCAATGAAATAGCAGTGCCACCTCTTAGCTCTCTGAGGTATATATTTGGAAAGAAAAGTCAATCAAAAACACAGAAGGAGCTTTAGCTGGCAGCTGAGACAATGGCAGAGAGACTTATCGAGAAATGCCAAAAGAAACTGATTCAGGGAAAGAAACTCATTTTAACATGAGAGTTACTCTTGTGGGAACAAAAGACTCACCCTCCAGGTATGCATTTGACAGATGCTGCTAAAAATATTTTCAGGAGAAAGATGTGGAAAAAAATCTAGGTTTTATTAAATTAAAAACACAGTGACACAGAAGTACTTTCAAAAATGAAGCAGTGCCGATCATTTGTTTTTATTACTTGGGATATCTAAAAGAGAGGTTGCATGTAATTGTCTTCTCCGGCTATTTCTAAATACTTTAGAAATATTTGTTTATTAATGGTAAAGAGATTATGAGAAATAGCAAATATTTTAAAATAAGATGTGCAATAGTATACAAAGGAATGCAAGCCACTTAGTGATTGAAGTGATTATACCAGGCTATTTCCTTTTAGATACATGACACACTGCCTACACTTTCAAGGCAGCACAATGAGGACGTTAAGTGACAGATTGAACTTGCTAGATGGAAAGAACAAAAGCAATGGACATTTAAACATTAAATTCTTAGAGCTATTATAGTTACCATAGGTATAATAGACTAAGCATGGCTGAGAATAAATATTAAGTTCATTATAGAGAACCAACAGAACAGTTCATCACTGAAGTGCATACAATGCTACAATTTAAAAAGAAAAAAAAAACCCTCTTTACTATGCACTCACTAAAATCAGTCTGGCGCAAATTCAGAGCTCGAATCACCAGATGGACATTGAATATGTTGGGGAGGGGGAAGGCTGAGTACTCGTAAGGCTCTTGGACCTCGCAGGAATAGGAATGCATGCCATTAAGATGGTTCTCTTAACCCAAAGATAAGGCCTGCCCATGTTCCAAGCAACCCTGTGATTGCTTCTACTACATAAGTCCTAGTAAGAGGTATGCGATATCACATTTATACAGTAGAGATGCACCATTTCTACTGTCAGAAGAGTTACTGCATCCAAAGGCATTGTAGAACAATTGATTAGGGGTTTATTCCATTAGGAAATGGAATTTGGCATAGGAAAAATGGCATAGCAATGGAAACATCTTCTGGGAAAAACTTTAAGTCCTTTATGGCAAAGATGTATTTGCTAGTTTTTGAAAGCAAAAATTGCATTGGCAGCATATCAAAATGTTTACATCTGTGAAAACGCTTTTATCACAAAATTCTGTTCTCACTTGAACAACCTAAGGAAACCATAAGAACATTAGGTATTCAACGCTGAAAAACAGGTATTGCTGCTCTGAGCGTATTGTTTGGGACACAGGAGACGATCCATGTACTAGCATTAGATTTTAGTTAACGCTTTGTGAAGACCACTCACCTGAAAAAGACTGTCAACAAATGCTAATTCCATTTTCAGAGGTCTCATTTCAATTTACTGATGCCATGACAGTACAAAATCCCACGACAGTACAAAATCCTTACCAGTTGTCTAAATTCCTGACAGTTTTTTGTCATTTACTGTGATCCTACAGCTTTTTGGAAGGGTTAATGCCATTCAGCTAAGGAATCTACAACACACTGCTAGAGTGTATTAATACCTGCCTAAACATCAGTATTTTCATCTGAAGCTTTATTTTTTTTCTGGTTTGAAGTCTATCAGAAACTCCACACAAAACATTTATTTTAATTTTTCACATTTCTGCTCCTATGCAGAAGCCCAGCACAAAGACATGTGAATAGCAACTGACCAGAGAGTCAGTCTAGATGAGTTTATGTAGTCAAGGATTTGTTATGTCATGGAGTCACAGGTTTAGTCACAAGGACTAACATAGAAAATAATGCATGATTTTCATGTTGCATTATATTTTTTCATATTTTTATTACATAATTCTATTATTTCTCTTGTGAAGGGATAAAGGTTTATGCATCTGGCAATCTAAATGATCAGTATTCCTTGCATTACGGTTTGAGAGAGTAGGATTGCTTTACTTCAGATTATCAGTAGCTGCCCATTTAGCCAAGGCACAAAGCTTAAGAAAAAAAACTCTGTACAAACATTTGAGCTCAGAAAAGAACAAAAACAACAGATGAGAAGATATGAAAAATAAAGATTTCTAAGAGATGATCTAAAGACATTCAGTGAACTGTATGAAGACATTTAAATTTACATTTTTACATTACTTACATCAGAAAGGCACTCTACAGTTTTGGGCATCTTGTCTACCGAAGGGATTGTAGATATGTATATTTAATAGACCAAACAAATAAAGAATACCAGTATATCATTTCAAAGAACAGATTCTGCTATGATCACAGGGTAATTTCTATAATACATAATATAATCATAGGAGAAGTGGGGCTTTTTTGTGGTTTCTGATGAAGATACACTGTTGTGTCACTCAGTTAAACATACTTGGCAATAACAACGTAGCTGATCATAATTTTTGTAGTACATTTGGGCAGCACAGTTAATTGCTGAAGTATCATGCAAACTTGCTTAGAGCAATCTGGAAAGTTTAAACAATAGAATTAGTCTGTAGGCAACAAACTAGATTAATGGTTATGCTCATATTCCATATAGTAAGAGAAAATTCCAAAATACACGCATCTTATATACTCTTCAGTATGAGGAACAGAAACAGAATATCACAGCATTCTTCCCATGGCAGATGCCAAACTGCATTGTTTGCATGCTAGTGCCACCAGATCAGATAACATCATTACTTCGTGAAGTAGGGAAGTAACTGCCAAATGCCACAATGTTACCTAAAGCACGAAAGAAGAATCCCAAAGGGTAACACAATTTCACAAGCGCTTTCGAGGAGGGGTACTTTTGTTTATCTCTGGACTTGAGAGAACTTTGGAGAAAGGCAAGATATGAAATATTATTTAAATAAAGGAAAAAAAAATAGTAATTCTAGCAAATAAAAGATCAGGTTTCTACATTAGGTTTCCTGAGAAAATGCAATCTATTTATAAAATCCGTAAGAGGATAGCATTTCTTCAGCAGCCATCAAGGCAGTCTCTCCTGCCTTGAAGAATTTGGCAGAGCCAAGAATATGGGAGGAAGTTGAGGTTGAGGTCTCACTTCAGGAAGATGTCAAGGATTTTGCCCATCGGCATGAGGAAATGTTTTGCCGTTCCAAGCCTAAGTGGGTTGTGCACTGATATGATCCTCAGAAACACAGTTCTCCAGAAATGACAGTACTGTTTGTTACAGGCATTCTCTTACATTGCTTCTAATAAACCACACCAAACTGGCTTTTGGACAGCTCAGACACTCATTAAGGAGGAATTTGGCTTATGAGTTCAGTTTTTTTAGGAACACTGGAGTTTCTTCAACAGGAGTAATCACTCGTGCTTATCGAGCAGATATATGCAAGACAAAGTCATGGTCAAGTTCATTGTTTAAGTGGCGTAACTATATAAAGACTTACTGAAGATTTATGATGTTTAAATGACATGAAACCTCACCTCAACCAAATTATACCCTGATTTTGGCTTTGACAGGAATATTTGCTTCCTGTGGGAGATCATGTTCTAGCATCCACCATGGACTGCATCCCTGCCTGAGCAATCTTGATAGAAAAGGATGGTATACATAGTTGGAATTTTATTCTTGGATACTGAAAGATTAAATCAGAAAAGTAACTTCAAATGGATTTTCAATTTCAAGAGATTTCAGTTGGTTATTTTAAGAGGATTTAAATATTTAATTGATTGAAATGCATTAAAAACTGTAAAGCTGAGTGGCAATGTTGTAACAAAATCGGACTTGTTTTTCTAAACCATGTTATATAAAACGTTCCTCACTCCCACTCAGATCAAGAGTTGTTTTGCCATTGGCTGTGACTAGGAGTAAGGGTGGGTCCTAAATGGGTAACTGATTGGAAGGACAGAGCTAATTAGTGATGTGAGCTAGGTATTTAAACATAAACGGAAATGCTAAGACCTTTTTTACTTCGTCATGCTGTGCAAAGCAAACCACCTCACATTTAGGATGCTTAATTCAATTTGTGTTACACTACCAATGATTATGAAATGCATTTTGAAGAGATTTGTTTTATCTTCTCCTGAAGTGCAGAAAACATAGAGAGTCTGATTTCCTATATGAAAGTATGCATATAAGTAGAGACACACATTGTGAATGCTAGAAGAGAAAAACATATGTAATGAAAAGACAAATTCAGGATATATTTAAGCAGATTTAAGAATTTAATTTACAGTATCATTTAATAAAATGGTGCCATCATTCTTCTTGGTTGGAACAGCTAGAATAAAAAACGAAAACAGCATTTTCTCTTTATTTGACACTTCATTTATTACTTTCACACTCATGCACATGCACATCACACATACATCTTCTTATTAGTAATGGACTAAATAGGGATTCCTTCATTATCATTTCAAATAAGAGAAATAAGAGACTGAATGTCACTAAAATTCCTGACAGGGTAGTGTTTTATTAAAAAAAAAAAAAAAAAGCCAAGATGGAAAAACTTTGCTGAGTATTCAAGTAAGTACAAATACCTAAAGCACTATTTATAGCATTCTTGTGATCATTCATAGCTTTCTCACATGACCTTCAAATACATCTGTGTGCCAAAGAACAGGATCAGTGTAAATTTATTGCCCAACAATATTAAATGGTCTTTCTTTCCATCACGCATGGAATTCCACTTCTATAGTACTATAAAATGACATTATGCCCTTCCAGAAGTACTCTAAAGCTTAGTGATACAAAGTGCCCTTCCGGGCTTTGCTGACCTAGCAGATTTCTCTTTCTAACTGAAATACTTTGGAACATTTATGCACACAACAAACAGACTTAAAAGGTGTTTCCTTTGGGGGATTTAGTAGATGCTTAATTTTATGCTCCCATCTATATCCAGTCAATGTAGGATCAACATTTATTTATCAACATAGTTTCAGATTTTCATCTTATAGCATACCTCTGGAATTTCAAATTAATAGAAATAAAACAGGCAGTAAATCCATCCTTTTATTTTATTTAAGCCAGTGAGCTGTCTTCTGGATCTAAATTCAGTATTCATTTTACTTTCTTCTTATCTACTGTGAAGTTATTGATATAAAGCTTAAGAGATATAATGAAGGTAACATTAAAGAGATTATCTACACTGTAATTGCCCAAAGGACAAACTAGTAAAGTAACGGGAAGTCAACAAAGCAATTCAAAACTAAGTTGTTCAGATACACGATGTATGTTTTGTATTTACCTTCATTTTTCTTGATGGTGAAATTTGGATTGTTGACCATTTCAGGAAGAAGACTGTACAGGAAATAATGCCCATTTTTAGGATCATCTTTGTCAATGGCACTGACAATCTGAATTACCTACAACAGAAAATGCTCTCATTAAGTATTCACACTCCTGATAAAACTACAGGATTGAAAAAAACCATTCCATTCTATTGGACACATTCTCATTTGTCTACATGCCAGATTAAAAATGCTAATTTATAATCTTGCAAGGCTTTTACAAGCCTTAGACTGAAAGTCTGGGGAACAGGGACTGTATCTGGCCCATTTAAACTGTTTCCTTCCAGAACAAAGAGGCAGAGAATAAGGAGAGACAGGTATGTAACAGAGGCCAGTAAAAAAATGCTGCTGATTTAGGCAAGTAATAAATTACTATTGAGCAATAAAGAAGAAAGAAAACTGTGTTTCGGAAACACTCATGATGCCTATGGAAGTCTTTCATTCATATAGCCATGCTATATATGTGCTATCCAGCATTACTCAGAAAGATACTGCGGTTCATCATCTTCAAATCATACAGAGCTGCACAGGAATATGAAAGGAGAAAACATTATTTGAAAATAATCAGGAGGTTTGTTTTATTATTTTTTTTAATGTTTGCTGCAATTACTTTTGATTCGGAGTATTTTCCAGGAAAGTAGAAACTGACAACTGTGGATCCAGATCCTGCACTCAAGAGTTGAATTTCAGTGGTAGTTAGCTCATGCTAGATGAGGTTTATGAGAAATTTAATGAGAATTATTGACCTTTCCCATGTCCACTGCATTCAACGACATTTTTGTCTTATGTAGTTATTTTTATAATGCCTAAAGCAACTGACAAATAATTTCTTGGACAACTAAAATACAAATTAGGAATCACTACAAATTTCTTTTTTAGAGAGTAGAGTAAAAAATGGAAACAGGGTCTGATGCTGTCCAAATTCATAGACTTGTACTTCAAATTTTCAAAGCTTCACTAATAAAATGTTAATAACTAATAGTTTATACTGCTTTTACTGCAAGAGAAAGGACAATCAATCTGTATATGTTACATATATAACAGTCAATATCCAGTTCTTTCTTCTGTGTTCTCGAAGAGTCAAAAAAAGAATAAACCTTACTAGATAACCACAAGGAGCAACATCAAAACATAAATATTTAAAATTATGTATGTAAAAAGATGTTTGAGCAAGTATTGATATAGGCATACATAATTTGTAAGACAGCCTAGAAAGGAATCGGAGACAAATAATTCCTTGCCTAATCATATTTTGGATAGTTCAGATTTATTATCAATAATCTACTGGAAAAAAATGTAGGTTGTTTAATTACCACATAAGTAGATTCATTTTTTTTATCACTGCATCTCCCAAGGTGGAAACATTGATTGCTATGGTTTCAAACACACGTATTAGAAGAGATGGACAAAAAAAGGCCTAACATAGCTTTTGCTTAAAGAAGTAGGCCTCCAATTTAATAGCTGCATAATGGATCCTAGAGCGCTACGCAGTGTGAAAAAATATAAACAGATGATAAATACACAGGCAGATATTGTCTGTCCCACTGCAGAGATGGACCCATTTACAGATGTGGAACATTTTCAGCTTTCTCTTTGCAGAGGTGTAAGGTACTGAACTATCCATGTGCGTCAAGCCCTGGGTTGGAATAAGTACTGATAATTCTGCATCACAGGTAAGTGCAATTTAGAATGGAATCCCAAACAAGTATCTTTAGACAGGTGTATGTTATCATTGTTCCATTTTTCAAACACTGCTAGGATGGAAAAGCAACAGGGAAAAAGGATAATGGCACAGTGAAGTCTGGAAGGTCAACTGCACATAATAGGTGCAATTTATCAGATGGTTATGCAATTTTATCTCTACTGGCTACATAACTGTTAATTCTTTCCAGCATTATGTTAAGAGAGTTGACTGCAAAAATTCACTTCACTGTCTTCAGCTTTTCAATTATTGTACCTGAAAGACAGTAGCCAAGAGCATTATTAATATGGGTTTTCAAGCTCACAGAAATCTATGAAATAAGCTTAGAATATTGTCTAGATTAGAAATTTTCAGGAAATAGAAATTGGGCATATTCTTTTTCCAGGAACTACAGATACCTCTTAATGTCCTATAGAATTGTTTCTTGTATTTCAGTTCTTTCCATCCATTCCCTTCATTGTTTACCAAACCATTCTTTCTCTGAAAACGCACCGAAAATTATATGCAAAAGACAGGCTTAGTGGAATACTACTTTTGTTGTGTTACATGCACACATCAAGGAATTAAGAGTTAGTGTTCCCATAGCAACCTTATTTCTTTGTGCGTTTGCATTAAAATAAGCTCTTAAAAAAAAAAAAAAAAGCATAACATATACACAGTGATACAAAGCTGCTGTATCTTTTACTCCATAGGGGTGAGAAAAGTCCAGTAATTCTCATTACCACATTTTTATTAGTATGCTGACGAGCATACGTTATTGTTCAGTGTTGTGTGATCACGTAATGGAACACTGTTGAAGTTATTCTCCAACTCTTAATTTGTGGTTCATAAAATGGTAGAGAATTCTTCCAGGGCTGACCTGCCTTACCAATCACTACAGATGTTTTTTTCTTTCCTAGTAATAACACGCATAACAAAGGTGTTCCATATAACAAAATTGGTCAATACTAATAACAAAGAAAACAAGAACTGATTTTTTCACTATGTATCCATAAGCACTACAGCGAAAATAACCCTTTGGCTGTTCAATCTTGAATTTCTGAAATTCTTCCATGTAAAATTTCAACTTTGATGTTGTATTAAAAATTCATGCAAATATTTGATTCTGTACACAGATTTAGTAGAAACAGAGTCAATCAGCATATTTTGCTTAACAGGCAGCTGTGAATTGAGATTAATAGTTAAATGATCCCCTAGGAGAACTTGGCAGGTTTGTATTGTGTTTCTACAAAGCTGCATATGCCTGAAATATTTGTAAGAGATTACCAGTATAACCATAATGAATGATGACAAAGGATAAACAGCAAGAAGAAGTTCTTATCAATGTATCATTACTATCTGTGATTTTAATATATGATACTGTTTAAAAGTATTTCCCTGCAATGCAACTTGTTAACCTAACTTAGAATGGTTCCTTATCATTAGTAAACTCTTCCTTACTTTTATTAAAACTGTTCTTTCAAGTTTGAAAAAACTGTTGCAGTTACATTGGTGTTCATGGTTATTTCTGAATTATTTTGCAGACTGATAATACTACAAGCAGTACGCTTGTCACAGTACAACTTTAATTTTGCCTTTTCAGCAAGACCCAGCCCTTAACTGCTAGAACCTGCATTTTGCCATTTGAATGAGCTTTGACTCTTCAGAGAGACCAAGATCTATCTGAAGATTTCTTCCACTAGAAAAAGCCAATTCTGTTAGGAAAACTGAATAAAATAGAGACAAATTGCAAGATTGGAGGAACACTGTACTCAGGTTTATATTACTCTTGCTTGAACAGTGGCTTGTGCACTGATACATCGTTTTCTGCACTATTTAAGTGTTTGAAAATTTTGTAGCTTTGTTTTGAGCAAACAGCACTTCACTGGAAAAGTAGGTATTAACGGGAACAGTGACTGAGGCAATTTTCTTACTCAACAATACAGATGTTCAACAATACAGATGTTCTGTTCTAGGAGTACCGAAAAATAGTTTAGCTGGGCTGGAGAACAATCAACTGTACAGCTATAGCCAGCAAAACCACAAATGTTCTGGCTTTAATAAGTGGAATTATGAAAAAATAAAATAATAGAGAAAGGCATGAGCTGGTTTATGGTTAGCTTAGAGGTACTGTAACAGTACATTCAATTCCTTTTTTCTTCCTAACACTGACAAAAAACATTTCTGGCAACTTTCTGTTGTGTGTAAAAATGTGCAAGGATTACATAAATATGTGCATGGACAAATACATTTCCTCCTCCTTTCCCCTTCCTCTCCTACTGTGTGTTGTACCTCTACTATTAGAGGTAGGCTAAAGCAAAGAAAATGCATCTGGCAATGTTATACATCAACAGTTTTTAATACATTCTGTCACATCACCAGCAGCTGCACTTGCCACTTGCAATTACATCAGAACCCAAAACAGAACACTTAGAAACCGAACTGGAATAGACGGTTCAAAATATTTAGGGGCTGCAAATAAGGTTTCATAAAAGGTTCAAATGTAATCTCCCTTATGGTAATTCAAATTTGATTTAAACTAAGATTTAAGTTGAACTTAAATGTAAATAGATTGGAATATCATAACAGAATTGTGCACATGTAACGTTCAAGTTTAAACTTTGGAGAACTATCCAAATAAGGCTTTTGCTACTATGTAAGAGAGTAGCGTCTTTCTCATATTAGCTATTTCACAGCTGATACACATTTAATATTTTGAATTTTACATCTTGACTGATTACTATGATTTCTTCCAAAATTTGAAGACAGAATAATAAGCAGAAGAAAAAACAATCAGGTAATGTAGATACAAAAATCTTTAGAAAAGCAGATAATTTTTGAATGACAACTTAAATTTAGAACCCAACCTTGGTGATTATTCTGGACTGGTTACTGTTCCAATAATGTTATTTGTTTAAAACACAGAATAAATTGCAGGATCAGTGCCACCTCATCCATACAGGCAGCCAAATATTTAATAAGCATCTGTAAAGTACACACAGGGGTTCATGCTCAGAAGTGACATCTGCCATCAGATCAAGAGTGTTAAAGGTGATGGTAAGACGAAGACTATCATGGTTTAATGAAAGTTTTCCGTAAGTGCTTAAATGAAAGCCTCTTTTACCAGCTGACTCTTAACCATCTCATTTATTTATTTATTTATTCCAAAATGAAATGGGAACATTTTTCACCATATCTTAAACCTCCTGAAATTTAATAGGAATACCTAGATAAACGTATTCACAAAACACTGTGCAACACAGTTTACTGATTTCAGGGAAGCTTACTGAGCCCTGGATAAAGGTATACTCATTAGAATTTAACATATCCTAGAAAATGTAACTACTCAGCATCTGAAATCCACCCTGAGCTAAAAAGAAATCCACTCTGAGCTAGAAGAACTTAAATACCAACTGTAACATATCTGTCTGCCCATAAGGGCACATTTCAATAATCTGCTTTTCAGTGGTTAGAGAGAATTCTCATTTCTTAAATGACACATTTTTGACACCTTTTTAATAAACAAAAAGGGGTGCTAGAAGTCAAATCATCTTCTGTAACAATCCAGTCTTGGCAGAGGTAGGTTGTCATATACTACAAAAAGAAAATAATTTTTAACTCTATTGTCAGGTAACCTTCTTTGGAGAACAGTGAATTTAATGCCTAAACACCCACATGAGACACAGGAATAGTTGGATTAACAAGACTAGTGTCATGCTGTCAGATGCTGTTTATTTAAATAAAATGTCACAATCTAGAAATAAATTAGTTTAAAAACAGTGATTTGTTGTAACATACAGTGTTTCTCAAGCAGGACAAAAGTTAAATCTCATTTACACTGCATTACTTTCTGAAAGTCTGTACATTTTCTTGAGTCTTTATCTTGTCATTCATCTGGCATATGAGATATACTTCCCTATTTCTGTACATTTGTCCTTCAATATGGACGCCTTTTAAGAAATCTTGCTTCTGATATCTTGCTATGTTTATTTCACCTTGTAGAATGTTGTGTAAATTCCTTTGCCAACCCTTTTATTTCATTAAGTCAAGAAGCAAATAACCTGTTTTGATTTATATTTTTGTGGGGTATAATGAAAACTTGAACTCCACTTCTCCATCACCCCATCCCTCTCTAGATATTTTACATGCAGTTACAATTTACTTGACTTTCCATCTAGTTCTGGTTTGATTTTTTGGTTTTTTCCCAATTGTCATAGAAAAGTGAGTAAGAACTAAATAGATAGAGATTATAACTGAGATACGGGTAAGAGGAAATGGTTTTGTTGTTTTAAGTGTTTCTTCTAAATTATACCTGGGAACAGCTACAATATAGTTCAATAACTGAACTGGAATTCAGGTTGGATTATACTTTTGCCCATTAACACACACGAACCTATGAAGTCATGAGCTCCATCAGACAGAGTGGAAACAGCGGGAGCTTAAAGACACTCCGCATTTTTTTCTCGATATTGTCCCAAGAGAGCTACCTTTAATTTAAAACCTATACTTCAAAGAATATGTATGTCCATATATAGAGAGATGTACCACAGAATACAATCATAGGTTTATCTTAAATGATTGTTAAGAGTCGTTAGCATGAACACACATAGGCACATATTTTGAGAATAAAGATAAAATGACAGAGAGAAACTGCACCCCATTCTTACACACCGAAGTACCCAACAAAAAACCATGGAGATACTTACTTGTCCAGGCTTCCCATTCTCACATAAAAAGGCTTCATGCTCTGATGCAAACTCAGGAGCATTGTCATTTACATCTAGAACTTTGATAGCAACAGGCACCCGGGACACTTGACTGTGGTTCCCTAAGAAAAGAAATCAAAGCATAAAAGGTAAGCATATTTAATTTGGGACTGCTACGTAAATGCATACATAGCAACCACACTCCTCCTGTCTTCTGTCCTTGCTTAATTGGGTTGTCTTATCTGTAATGGATCACAGAGTTAGAGCATGAGATAAAGAAGGATGGCCAGTACTTTACGGCTGAAAAGAATAAATAGATCCCTATTGCAAACAGCATTTGTTGGAGATTAGCTCAATGAAGACCTTTCTTGGACTAAATTGGTAAGATTTTTCTTTGATGAAGTTTGTATTGTTTTATTGATAAAGTCCATTATACATGGAAAAGGGAAGGCTGTAAACAACATAGATTTATTTCTTTGTTTATCTTTAGCAGAGCACAGAGCATTTTACTCTATTAATTGTTCCGACTGCACATCTATTATTTCTTCATTACAAATACAACTAATGTGGAGACCCACATTGTGAGAAAGATAGATCGTAGATTGACATAGGCAAAACTAGATGGGTAAAACTAAAACTAGTCCAAAACCGTACTATTAAAGCACTTTGATTCATCTACTGCTGACCAAAAATACGACCTGTGAACTTCTTTCTTCACTGAAATAAAGCCTCATTATTTATAATATAAAGCTATTTTGCATTAAAGTGCTTATCACTGTAAAGAGTAGAATAACCTTGTTAAGCTGCAAGGAAAGAAAAGTTAACCAATAGTTTGCATTCTACTTTGAACAGATTTCACAGTCAGTTTCTAATGTCTTTGCTTCAATTCAGTATGGCTAATTTATTTTAAGAGATTATTAACAAGTATTTTAGGATATTTTTCCCAAAGAGCAAAAACATGAATTTAGTTTAAACTGAGGACTTTAAAACACGGTTTTACAGTGCATGCATACCTCTACAAGTAACTCAATACTAGCTTAAAAATCCACCTCTTAGTGAGTGTTATTTTACAACCATAGTATTTTATCTTGTTTATATCATCAACAATTTGAAGAATTGCACACTATGTGAATTAAACTCTGGGTCTGACACGTAACTAACCTATGTGCTTTTGCCTAAATTATTATGCAAGCAAGAAAGCTGCTGCCATAATTCAGGGTATCAACTTACTTGCAGTTGTTGTGACAGCTTAGCATTAGTCCAAAGCTGTCATCAGTCCATGTGGGTTCTATTCTCTGGCTTAGGAGAAGAAGTTCCTATCGCCTGGTATTCAATGTACCTCTCATAACAAACATCTACAAAGCAGAAGTATGTCAGGCTCCACCAGTGGGCAGGTAGCAACTGGTGGCAGCCCTACAAGTGGTAAAGACGATTAAAGGAAGAATCACTGTATACGTTGTGTATTTTGTGGTTTCCATCAAAGTTAATTGTGTTGTGACCTAATCAAACCCTACCTCTTACATCCTTTTTTTCCTTGTGTGCTAAAGACAGCCATAATTTTTGAGGCTGCACCTATAAATCCAAATGTGTGAATTTCAATTGCTCTACTAACATTACTTTGAAATAGCATAAAAATAATTATTTCAAAAGACACAAAACCAGGCTATCACCAAATGTCCTAGTGCTATAACCAAAGGCTTTATGTTCACTGGACAGCCTGAAATATTGAAATTCCACCTGTATTGGATATGAAAGATTACAAGACGTCAAACTTTAAATGCTTCCCATTTGAAGGAGTCAAATGTTTTAGTTCAGAAAGAAACATGTTACAGGAGAAAAGGAAATCCCCACCAAAATATTCTAAGAGTAATTTTTATGTCCATTTTGCATCATATGATCTTACTTATTAGCAGGTGAGATGAACTGAAATAATAATGTATTTGAAATCAAATAAAAGTTATTATGCAAATCATAAATTCCAAAAAATGTAAACACTTTTTCTTTATCTTAACTTGATAACAATACAGACAATGAATCTTGAGGTTATCAGAATTCTCAGCACTAGTGTCATATTTAAACACTACAGATTTACTTTTATCTAAATTAATGAAATGATGGCAGTTCAAATTTTAAAGACATTACAGAGAAATGTAATTAATTAGATAAGCTTCTGAAGAAATTATTCATGTCCCTTGCGACTGCCCCCAAAATGTTTGTCTTTCATCAGAAAGACAAACATTAAATTTAAAGAAATTATAATCAGAAACTTGATGAGAATTCATTTAAAAAATTAATTTACTAAACACAAGAGAGACCCAACTGGTTTGCAAGTCTCCAAACAAGGGGATATCCATCGCCTATTAGGGTTCCTATGACTATGATGAAATTTACTGTTGAGAAAGAAAGAGATGGAGAGGGAATTTTATCTACTGCTTGTACTGCCCACCACGCTGAATACATTACATTATTTTGTCGTTGCAAACTTTTCAATGAAATTTCACTTTATGCTAAGTGTTTCCCCTGTAAATAAAAATCACCCTAAGCATACCTATTCAACCAAACTAATGAATTCACACTAAGAAAACCCAGATTTCACTCATGGATGAAAATGCTGCCAGGATAGCATAGTTTAATCTCTCTATTTTCATACTTTTAATGTCTGCAAACTTCTCAGTGCTAGAACATGTACGCAGGGGATGTCCCTCTCAAGTTTAAATCCATCGCTGTTAGCAATGCCCAATATCCTTGAACTGAAAGTAGAAAGTGACTGAAGTGGATCCACGATGATCCACAGAGTGCACAAACTGTTACGTTTACATGGGCAGCTGTACTTCATACAGCTGGCCTTCGTACTGATTAGTATTCCATGTTCAGAACTTTTCCTCATTTGTATGAATGGAGAGTCGGTTCTTTCTAAACTAGTGACAGAACTGAGTTTTAACTACTGGGAGATTTTTTTTGTTTGGTTTGGGGTTTTTTCCCAATGAACCACCCAGTCAATACAATTAAGGATGACTGAGAATTCTGGCGTGTACCAGGTAGATAGTAAGACTGATTGCTTAAGTTCTAATCCATTATTTTGAGCAAAAATCATAAAAAAGTGTAAAGTTAGAGACTCTCTCTAAGGAACTAACTGAATTTGTAAAAGCTCCATCACCTGTATTTATTGTGATGCACAGTGTAAGAAGACCTACCTTGAATCTTGCAACACAGGTAAATCATTATGACTGCCGCCTGAGAAGCAATGGCTTGGTTTGAAAATTTAGCACACTGAGGTGCAAGATTAAAAAATACTGAGAAAATTTCCACTAGTCTAGCTTACCAAAACTCTCTTCAGAGTAAGGCTGCACAGAACAACTTAGTTTTTAATTTCAAATGCATTCAGTTGGTCATCTGTGGGCATCACTGCCACTGCACAGCATGTAGCTGTAACAAACACACATGAAGATCGATTGCGTACATAATTTCCTAGCAGTACAGCTCTTCTCTGTCTCTGCTGAAGTCTCAATTACTGCCCACAGTTCTAAGATCCCATAGCCTGCCACAGATGAGAGCAGCACACACACAAAGAAAGGCACATCTGGACAGATACAAGGAAAGGATGATTCAATGAAAATAACTAGTGGAACATACTATGACAATAAATAAATTTCCAACAATAATGGAAAGTGCAGCTGAGTTTAGAAATGCATACTGAAAGGTTTACAAGAATTATAAGCACCTAAAAAGCTCGTCTGTTTTTCTTCTCAGTTCTTGAGATTGTGTTGGAACATTAAATGCTTGAAATGCACACCTTGCTGGTACTCATCTTTGAGTAACATACCCACTGAATCGTACTCAGGATTAAAAAAGGCTGCAGTTTGATACAAAAATGAAGAGGTAGGTAAGATAATGAAAGTAAAATTTTAAAAATGCCATTATCAAGCCATTCAGTGTCTCCAAACCTGAACTTTTGGAGGCTACAGACCCACGGTAGTTCTTGTGATCAACACATTCCTTCCTTCCTGGAAAAACCCTACATATCTGAGCTGTGCGTGTATCATTGGAAATTTGTAATGCAAAGCGCTAAGCACTGTTAACATTGTTACTGCATGCAGCAAGTATTACTGGGAGTAACCAGAGCTTATAAATGAAATTTTTGGTCTTGTGCCATAACTAACAGAACATAATGCAGCTATTCAACTCCCATAAACACTTAAACACTTCATAAACATGCTTAAAACACTTCTCCACTGTCTTTCCTTGACAGATCCAGAAACAAGGGGTCTTAAAGAGCAGTGGTCTTTAAGAAAAAGAACTATTGGCTGCACAGAATAACGTTCATCATTTGTTTAACCCAAAGAAATCCAGTTTAATCTAGTTTTCCTTTATTTAATTAAATAACCCAAATCACTTCAAGGTTCTCTTTAAAAAGTCATAAGCTGTCTTGCACTTTAACTAAAATTAAGTACCTGAATAGAAAGTAGACTCCTAGAAAATAACACATCTTTTATTATTATTGTCATCACCACATGGCTTGGAAATGGCTATTTCATGCTTCTCTGATCCAGTGAAATTTCTGCTATAATAATATTTTAAATTAGAAGTATAGGAAGTCTTAGCTCTCACAGAGAAATCAAAATAAAATGTGAATCAGTGACTTAATAAAAACAATAGCACTTGTTTTACTTCCTTTATATTTCAAACTTATTAAGTTGTATTTTAATAGATCCATTCCCCATGACTTTATCAAGATTTTATCTGATGACTTTACTAAGATAATCTACATGCAGGACAAATTTATTTCTCCCGTTAGGGTTTATTGTTGTTGTTTCTTTGTGCAATCCTTTACCTATATAATACCAGCGCCTAAAGCATTTTTTTTGCCATATAAAACTGACAAATCTAACTCCAAGAATCCTAAGAAACAGAGATGCTATTGTGAAACTGAAATCTTATTTATGCTGAAGTTTAACTGTAGAAATCACATACTGCAGCAAATATCGTGTTCATTTGTCTGAAGTGTTATGCAATGATCTGATTCAGGAGAGACCGAGTGCCTGAAACTGCCTCTGCAATTGTCAGGAAAAGACATCAGTAATCGGCAATATTTCTGTTAAAAATAACAGAACATAAGCTATTTCTGAATTAGGATGAAATTCAAGCAACCAAACAAAAACGCCAAACAGGACTGGTCATCAGGAAGATTTAGATCCCCCCTGAAAGTCTTTTATTTTTAAAGGCTGAGTAAATACTAAGAGTTGTTGAATATCTATAAAATTATATAAACATATCAGTGCACAGCAGAAAGGCTTCTGTGCAAGTTGCTAAGACAAGACACAAACACTGATTCAAAATTAATGTTCCATCTATATTTATTTCAGCACACTGGAACATATTAGAGGAGTACAGATTGTGGCGAGTCTCTGCGTGTACATGTGTGTGGGAGGGAGGCAGAAAGAAAAAGATGTGAAACATATTTCTCGGGTTTGTTCTTTAAGTCATTCTTTGGGAGAAAAATAATAATAGAGTTGAAAAGTTTAGTCTCCTTTCAGTAGATCACTCGGTTTATTTTATTATGGTCTGCAGAAGAAAGATGAACAAGTCAAGAGCAAAACTATGTTACGTACTATTTTTATTTCCTCACTGACAGACTATCAGAGGTTTAACCAAGGACTTGTTCAACATCTTCCACCTCCTTCATTTTTGTCCACTTTTCTACCTCTCATTGCCTTGAAAAAGACATCAGACTCTTGCACAATGCATGCTTCCACCGGCATGGACAAACACAGAAGAACCATGCATACCCACTAACCAGGTGGAGTGCGAGGAGTGTACTTTGACTGCATGTCCTGGAAAGGAGGACAAGGAGGAGGGGAAACTGAGGAAGGACTACATTTTCAAGTCCTTGACTTCAAAACTGAATTTGTGGTTAAGAAATTTCCAAAGTTCAGCAACTCCATCTGTAAAGAGGTGACTAAGACAGGCCATGCACCTACCTTTAACCAATATATAAAATGTATATCTTAGGAATAAAAGACAGATTATACTTTCAGGTTGCTGATAATACCAAAAGGAAAAAGAAAGTAAAATTTCTGTGACAGATGCAGAAGCCATGCCAGAAAATGTTAATTAAATAAAGCCATATTCTTCAGGCCCTGTTCAGACAAAGTTTTTACTCACTTCCATTATTTGTGAATAATGGAATGGTTTTCTTTTTCTTTCACATTAGTGCAAGACATAAAAATTGTTAATATAGCCCAGAACCGAGACGAATTTTGAATCAATTACCTACAATTTGCAGAAAAATGAAACATGCCTGCAAAAAGACCAAATGGATCATTTTTTTAAACCATACACCAACCAAATCAGTGACATGCCACCTAACCCTGCACTGAGTTCTTTGCTTGCCGTCGTAGCAGCAATGTACACAGGCTATGTTGATATGCACTTTTCCCTTTCGCTTCAAGGCCTGATTCAGCTTCTACTGAAGTTAGTAAGAACTCTTCTATTCTGCAAGTTTAATCTAGTCCTTGTCCTTAATATTACATTATCTATATCCTACATTTAACATAATTTAAGATTTAAAATGTAAATTTAATTTACATTAAAACAGGGACTTAAACTGGGTACTTTTTAATTTCAGAGTATCAACACTGATTTATAAAACTTGATAATCAAACTATATTTTAAAATACTTAGTATATTCTTTTCATACAGATACAATACATATTGATGGAATCATCTAGCCCCCGTTTTGCTTATCTGAAGGCAGGCTGTAATGTGACATTCAAATGCAACCTCTTTGTTATTTTTCATGCCATTAAGCTGTACAGTTATTCAGCAGCCTAACAAGTAGTTACTCCGTTATTACCTCTGACCCTCTGTGAATTGAAAGATCTATTTGCAAAACTGGGAAATGTTTGTAATTTTTTTCAGAAGTAGTGAATTTTGTTTGGTGTATATGCATGATATTGTCTTGTCAGAATGCACAGATAGATCAAAAGGGCTTGGAAAGGCAAAACTAGATTGGAAAAGCAAAACATCCCCTCAAATGTAGTTTACAGCTGTGAAGAGGGCCTCTTCTACCATAACCCTGGTGATAAGGGAAAATCAAAAGACACTGTTCTGTTTAAATTTAGCCATGATAGCGAGCTGTAATTTTGTCCTTGAGGGAGCAAAGGATGCTGAAACGAATTCATATCCCCCTTAGAGCTGGAAGGGAATGGGAAGCATAGGCAACCCCCACCCCTCGTGCCACCTTCCCAAAAACTGAACAACCCAGAAGAGTATCTGTTCATTATAAATCACTTTGAATGGCGGTCTCCCTTGAATCACAATACTTATGTTTTGGAAAACCCACCTTAGTTTCATCACTTCCTATTCTTTTTCATGGACTCCAAAATGAAAATGCTAGAGGACACAGTAGATACTAGATGTACTAGGCAATGCATGAGTGCTTGTTGCATGCAGCCTACTGCATTGCATCGGGCTGGGATGGAGTTAATTTTCCTCATAAGAGCCCTCATAGTTCTGTGCTTCCTAATGGTATGTAGAAAGGCACTGATAACACACCAGTGTTTTGGTGACTGCAGAGCTCACACAGCATCAAGGCTGTGTCTCCAACATCCCCCCGCCCCCCCCCTCAGTGGGCTGCAAAGGGGCAAGATCTTGGGAGGGGACATAGCCAAGACACCTGGCCCAAACTGACCAAAGAAATATTCCATTCCATATGATGTCGGCTCAGAGATAAAAGCTAAGGGAAAGGAGGAGGAAGGGGGGGCATTCTTTTTTTTTTTCATGACATTTTGTCTTCCAGAGCAACCACTATGTGCATACTGAAGCTCTGCTTCCCCAGAAGTGACTGGACATTGCCTGCTAATGGGAATTAGAGAATAAAATCTTGTTTTCCTTTTGCTACCACATGCAGCCTTTGCTTTTGCTTTTATTAAACCACCTCTTTCTTGGCTCAAGAGGTTTTTTTTTTCTTTTCTATTGCATTTTCTCCCCGCCT
>NW_009259237.1:511362-533603 GCF_000687185.1 Egretta garzetta
CCCACAGTCAACCCATCACACCTACGTATTGCATAGAAGAGCGATTAGACTGCATGGGTTATGCACCAGGAGAGAGAAGGGGGGATGTTAAAGCAGGGGGAACAAAGTGATGGGATGAGGTTTGAAAAGAGTTAGAAGGGTCATCCTAATCAGAAATGGTAGCACCTTTTCAAAATTTGAGTAGCAATTACGGGTACTTGTCCCTTGTCAGAAGCTCTGGATGCAAACAGCATGTCCTTAGAGACTGTTCTTCTGCGTATCTGTCTTTGACCACAGTGAGCTTTATATTCATAGTGACACATCAATACAAGTAAACAAATACATAATTCAAAATAAATTATTAGTACAGCTGCTTGAGCGGGTTGTATTGGAAGCTGCTATAGTCATGTCAGGTTTATGACAATGAAAACAATTCTGGTTTATTCACAGATCCTAAGTAAATCCTTAAGGGGAAAAAAAAAAAGTATGTTGCCAACATTCTTCCACCCACACATCTATCCAGAGACCAAACTGAAACAAATGCTGGTGGAAAACAACCTGTATTTCTGATATAGTACTGTGTTTTCTGAAACAGTACTGTTACTGAGCCTTAGTTGTCTCTAACAGGGATGCAAGTCAGGATGTAGTTTGCTGTTATGTCACTTTCAGTAAATGAACCGTGTTACATTTTTCAGTGGTGAACTGTTTCAAATGCAAAAAATAAAAAAACGGTTTAAGTTTTAGCAACTATTAGCAGGGGACTTATAAAGACAGACAAGCTAGAAATGTTTGGAGTTACACAGGTACATTTTGTGAAAAAAATCAATGCAAATTAAAAAAAAAAAAAGGGAAAAAAATTATGCCTAACTTCAAGAATAAGCAATAGCAAAACAGCATTTGTAATCTCTGGAAGCATTATTCTACAGACCCATCATTTTAGCAAAACTAAGAGTGTACTAAAAGCTTTTAAAAAAAGTTTTTTTCCACTTTCTTGTGGCAGAAGGAAAAAAAGAGATAGGAAAACAGGGAACAACAGAAGAGCACAGGGAACCACGTCTTTCTGTTGCCTTTATTATACACCCTAACAATAATAACAGCGTGATGAAATGTTCCTGGATCTTTAGTTCTTGTGGACCACAGCACCTCAAACCTAATTATGATTCCAGATTTTGTGAGGTAGTGTAATGCCTTAATCATTGAGAGGAAGTAACAGGTTTTATTTTCTAAACAATAAAAAAAATTTCCAGAAAATAATATGGTGCCATTAAGTGACAGAAAAGGATTTGCCTTATAAAATAAACCAGTGAACAGGCAGGAAGAAAACTGATTGAAGAAAAGTTTTAAGACACAACAAACATACGAGGGCATGATTTGCTGCTGTGTTGCTCAATTCCAGCTTAATCAAGGGAGTTGTGCTAGCATAAAACAGTCAGGAATCTGGCCCACACTTTAGAGCAATTATATTGTTAATATGCTAATACATCATGCATATTAAAATGTTATAAAATATTGACTTAGATATGCAAGGTTTTATTGTCAATTATAATTAGCTATGAAATTTTATAATGACTAGCAGCAATAATAATAACAATAAGCAAACTGATTGAGGCCAAGATGTCTGGAATATTTTGGGGGGTTTATTTTAAATGATTTCACGATTGAGGTAAAATAATTAATAGCTCAAATGAAATCCCTCCCTTACTAATAGACAAAACATCAAAATGCTTTCATAAAAATTCTTATTAAACAAGAATTTATTATAAAAGTATTTAAATGTCATAACTTTTAGAGCTCATATTTCTTTCTGGGACTGATTTTCTTAACAGTGCAATTTAATTACTCTTATGTTTCCTTCACAGATAAAATACTGCTGGATATGCTGGATTTGAATCAGTTTCTAGGAGTTTAGCATCAAACCATTCATACTTGCATACCTTCCTCAAGAAGCAAAAAGATGTCCCTAGCATAACAGTATGTAACTTCAAAGAATCCTCTCCTCTGTTTCTCAGCCAGGAAGTACTGTCAGTCTTTGCTATCCAGCAACCTCACTAGAAGCTCAAAGCACGGTACGGAGCAGAGCCTTTATTCTAGAAAGAAATGTCCTTAAAGAAGATTGACTAAAATGATATTCAGTTACAAACCTCTACTCTGGCCTAATCTCATGCTTCAGCCTTACAGAAAAAAAACAGTGGAGATTTTAGATAGTCACATTCTGCTTAGAAGTAGATGAATTCAGCTTATCAAACTAGATAAATACTGTACAGTAGTTTTAAAATTAATCATATTTTCTTCAAAAGTTCTAATGCAAATGCTCAAAGTGCAGACTGCCAATTGTTAGTTCTTCAGTTCAACAATGCACTCATTTTGCTAATATACTATATATTATCAGTAATTAACAAACATACTTCATATGAATTGGTCAAGTATGTTTTCACTAACAGCCCTTGTATTCCTTACTTGAATCCTTACCTGTTTTGTGCCCCAGAAAGCCTTATTCCCTTCTAAAACACCATCTAGTATCCTAACCTTTTGTGTTTTATGCTTTGAACAGAGTTCTCAATTCCAGTATGTTTTTGTGAAATCAACATTTGCAAATCTAGAGCTAAGACATCTAGCCTGGCTTTATAATGCCCTGAAACCAGAAATAAAAGAAGTTAGACTGTTCATGCAAATCTCTCTCCTTTCCCTTGCCATTATTATGTTTATTACCTCCTCTGACTTTTTTTTTTTTTTTTGCACTGAATTACTCAGGTGCTTTATTCACCGCTGCCTTACATGCATTCCTCTGAAATCAGAGGTTGCTAACTTCTATTCAGCATCCCAAACCTGAATTTTAATGCTTGCTCCTGAACTATGGAGACCATTTTATATAGAGATTGTTTCATAAGTACACTCCATTCCCATTCATATTTCCTCATAATATGGCCACTCCCATGCTGTTATCCATGTGGATCAGCTCTCCTGCAATTCTTGAGCTGCGGAAAACACTAATGGGAAAGCTTGTGATACACCTGAGTGCATTTTCATAGCTGAGAACGGCCAACTGTCTTTATGTGATATGCTGGCCCTCCACTGACCAACGGCAAATGCTCTGCAACCCATTAGAATCTATGGAGCTCTGTGTAACCCTGTATTTATGTGCAAATGAAGAAAAACTACCTTACTAAATTCTGTGTTTCTGTGCAAAAATGATGGATTATCTAGTTTGAGTTCCACTAAGCCATAGAAAAAGGGTCAAGTGAAAAAGGTTAATATTCCTATGGTTCTCCTGTTTAAACCTCCATAAAGGCTTATTTCCTTCTCTTTCTAAAACTTACTGAAATTTACTCAGCCCTAAATTAGAGATAATTATATGATGCACCAAAGTAACTCTCTAAAATTTTAGAATTATTGCTAATAATGCCTATAGTCAATTTTACAATAAAAGGCTAAATAAATCTAAACAAACAAAAGCATGAGGAAAGGTATCTATGGCATTAAAAAGTACACTGTAGCTGAAGGCTTATTCTGAAGAGTAATTATATCTCTCTTACTTTTTAATTAGTGTCCTTGTATTTTTTAAAGGAATATACAATATAGATAACTTTAGTAGAGCATGTGCTGGGTGATGATTCAATTACTGTATTTATATTCTTGGTAAACCATAAAGAGTCTTTCTGGCTTTATGCCCTTTCCCATTAGGTGATAAAATTGCCTCATACTTCTTCATTTCTAAAGAATGCAGTTGGTATGGGTAATTACCTTTGTCAGATAGAGCCCACAGCTTTGTCCTTGAGATTCCTATGCTCTATGCTTCGAAAATATTTATTGTGGTCAAATCACCATTTACGTTTCAAGATCTTGTCTATATTTTCATCTATTACTTCGACTAATAATTCACAAGAATTTCTACTAGTTGTGGCAGTGCTGGTACTTTGCCAAGTACTTGGGCGAGGGGCTTAGCTGGCCACTCGTATGTGCTTTGTTTGGCAAGTGAAGAATAATTTGATAAAGCAGTCAATCAAAATGAAAATAACAGCTCCATGACTGCAGTGCCTGGAGAATAAGGAAAACAGAAATTCCATTAAAACCCTTCATTCAGAGATTTAAAACTTGGCTAAAAGCATTGCTCTAGGCTAAGAGAAATATCCTCTCCCAGGCAGCCCTGCACTGGCTTTGGAATTCCCCATCGGACTGATTTGTTGCGTGTCTGTGCATGTGATGCACAGAGTGTGAGAAGAGGGAGAAGTTTTAGAAGAGCCGCCTTCTAATCTGATACAACAGAGCAAACGGACGCACGCTTCATCTCGGTATTTCCCAGTAAGTCTGAAAGGGCTTGAGTCTATACTATCTGTAAAAGAGCCTGCCCATGCTAGAATATGCTCATGGTGGTACCTCACAAACGGTAACTGAGACTCGGCCTGAATGCAGCCTGGGGAATCCAGTGCTGCACATGGTCATAAGAAGGCTAGGAAGAAAATATCAATCTTGAGTAGCCCACTCAATGTTATGTCAGGTGAAGGAAAGCTCAGGGACTTTAAAGGGATCATCACTTAGTTGCCTTTAAAGTTTATGGGCCATGGTTTCTGTTATTTGTTGGTGTGTTCTTCACAAATCTCTGAGGCTGTCAACTGGAATATGTTCAGACTTTTTTTTTTTTTGTTGAAATCTACGGTATCATTCAATGAACTTCTACTATGTAGTACACATATTCTTGAGAAAAGGATTACCTCACTTTTTAAAAAGAGAATTCCAGATAAGCACTGCTGGTAGTGAACGCATTATAATATACCTTCTGTTTCCAAAGAATTCACTAGAGTCCTATATCTCAAGCAGATCTCAGCTACAGTTTAGGAGGAACGAGAACGCAAATACCAGGATATTCATATTTAAACTGGAGGAATGTTGTGCTGCTAAATTGTGCTACTAATACACTTCTTTCCTGCCTAAGTTAAAACAGCTTCTCTGAGATAAGTCTTTGCTTTGGTTTCAAACTACATTAGTTCTCCATTTATTACTTACTAGCAATGACAAGGGCATTTCCTTAGTAATAATGAGACACACAGTAAGGATGCTTGGGAAATATCTGCAATGTGGCTGTTACCGCCATTAGAAGATGGAAATGGAAATCCGTGGACCCAGAGGCAGAAAGAAGAGTTTCATTATTATGTGCCTTATACATGTATGACAATCTGAGAGCTTGAACGATCAGTCCTTCTGAACTCCCTTCAGAACTGTACAAACTGTAGCAAAAACGTTCTGATAAATGAATCACGGTTATTTGATTTTCTTTTAGTAGCTGAGTCGCATTGACAACAGATAACTCGGTAAGTACTGCAAAACCTGTACAAGAAACTGAGAGAATACTGAGGAGGTTAGCCCAGCCTGAACTCTGCTTTGCTTCGCTGCCCAGCAAAATTGCTAACCATGCAAGCAACACAAGCATGTCAATGTGAACAGTGGTTATAGCTATAATTGTAACCTATACAAACTAAAAAGTGTATTTGTGTGTTCAGATGAATGGGATCACGTATAACTATTAGGATCCTGACTTTACTAGACTTTACTGAATGGCAGAAAATTCCATTTCAAAAAAGTACCAAAGAACCAAAGATGTGATGAGCCTTTGTACATACAAAAAAGATGCACCAAAAGAAACGCCTGTAAGTTAATCATTCATTCTTACTGCACTGCAATTCAGGCTCTCAGAGAATGCTTGCATATGCCCCCAGATTCCTTTCCTGTTCAGGTCATAGCTCCAGAGAGCCCAAACATACGAGCAGCATAATCAGCCTTGACTTACAAAGCAAAGCTATATCCATCTCTGTTCTCTCAAGCATCTAGCTAAAATAAACCTCCCAACCTTGGGATACAATTTTAAGCTTACATAAGTTTCAACTACACAGCAAAACAATGAGAAATCTCATTAGTCCAGAATTTGAAGTCTAGAGTCAGTGACAGAAAACAAAGTTCACCTTTTACATCCACAGACCAAAAGGTACGTTCTCAGGGAAAGGTCATTTTGCCAGTGAGCCTGCTTCCTCTAGCCTGTAATCATCTAGATGTTCCTGCTCCTGACTCATTCAGCAGAGTAAACTTGGATGTATGGCAATGTAGAAAGAAAACCTAAGAATCAATTCATAGGTGCAGTAACTTTCAGTATCCCTCTTGCCATGACTGTTAACACATATATTTCTTCTGCGAATCCTAAGCCTGTATTTCAGAGTGATCTTTCAAAGAGGTCAAAGTTCTTCATAAAATCCTCTTCTCTTAAAAATCCATGTGACATAATTCATCAACATAGAGGAGTTACTACATGACCAGAGAGGAAACAAGTTGAACAACAACGAAGCAAAAATTAATTTGACAATGTAAGAAAGAAGTATAAGAAACCATATAATAGAAAAAAACATGCAAAAGGAATGGAACATTTAAGAGTAGACAGACTTAAGGGTAGCAGTTGAGAGGATCAAAGCTGCAGAATGAATTTATCTGCTGTTTTTTCACTAAATTCATGGAAAATGTGTAACTAAATCTGAAATACTGAAACTGTCACCTAAATCACCTCTACCATGTTAATCACTGTCAGTCCAGTCTTTTTCACTGATTGCTCTTTGCATTGTTTTGTCTTTAGTAACCAAAAGAAGATTCAGATGGATGAGGTATTTGAAGAATTATCTCTAGGGTCATACAAAAGAATAACTTTGTCACGGTGACAGCAGAAAACTGCCAAAATTTACCTGTGCTTAAAGCTCAAATTTTTCTGCAGGTAACTTACCAGCACAAAGTTCTGAAATAGTGATTTATATTTTGGCAAAAACTTGGTGTTTATCTATGAAAGCGTTGATACATCAGAGTATATTTAGGATCTACCATGCTGGGTATCAAGAAGAAAAAAACCAGCATCATGGCTTATGATTAGTAAGCAAGTGTAATGACAACGAAGTGGTCTGATCATTGCCCCACAGGAATAGAGGGGAGCCTTGAGCTGAACCCGGAAAGCAGCTAGCCAAGGAAGAGAAAATGCTCCTGTACAAATGGTGCTGACAGATTTATTTTTATGGGAGAGATCAGCAGTCCATTAATATTACTGTCAATGAAAGCATCGTAATGACACACTTTGTATTTTCATTTGCTGCTTGTGTCTGCCTCCCGACAGATTTCTGTTACTTTATAACAGAGATTTTGCTTATTACTGTGTTGGGGGAAAAAAAAAAAAGAAAAGCTCTAAAAATGCCCGTTTTACCCTGCACGACAGTTCCATGAACACATTTAGTTTCTGCATAAGGAGTTTAAAAATAACTTCTCTTAAATAAGCAAAGATAGTAGTCCATGAAATTAAGCTGTTGTTTTCTGTAAATGTCAAATAATTATATTAGGAATGTGAAAATAAGCCATCAGCAGAAACACAAACGCTTAGAACAAGATTGGCATTATTATTGTCATAGCCAGTCTGATAAGAGGCAGTTTTACAATAGTGATAGATGCTGAGGCTCCCATGAAGTCTAATGACAAGGCTGATGTCTTACAAAGTTCTTGAGTATAATAACGTTTTAAAAGTCTGAAGATGCAACAGGCAGACTTGATTCTGATGTGGCTTAGTAAAGTGCACTTCTGTTAACTTTGCTCTGATGCACACGTAAAAGGGAGATCAAAGATGAATTGGAGGAGCTTCTTGAAAAATTATTTTTTATTTTGTTATTTTTTGACTTTTTGGAGGAAACAAAATGTAAAATTACTTCACTTTACATCTTATTATTGCAATGTCTGAAAGCTTTGGATCACAAACTAATAATTCTGCTTTCCATGCCACTGGTAAATCTCATGATCTGACATTCCTCATGTCTTGAGAAAACGGGTATGGAAATTTTATATCTTTCTCCCTTAAAAACATCAAAATTATTAGCTGGCTTGATATCAACCTGAGCAAAACACGCCTTATGAAACCAGAGCTTACTTTCTTTCCTTATGTAGTTTGATTCTCTGTGTCAACTTGGCTTTCCTGCAAGCAGAAAGTATTCTTGCTAATTTATCAACATAGTGTTTGCCTGCAAGATTTAACAGTATCTAACAGGGCACTGCTGGCACTACTGGCAATAAAATACACAAAGTATTAAGGTAGGTCATAGGAATACAGTTTACAGGGGTTGTAAGTTGAGGGCTTAGTTTATGCTCAGACCTATCTTTCTCATTTATGTATGCCATTTCAGTTACCTGTCACAGATTCCTAACGTGCTTGCTTTTGAAAACAAGTACCACAGAAAAATATCAGACAACAAAAATGGGCTAAATAAGCATGGTTTACCCTCCCACTCCTTCTGTTCATAGCTACAGTATTCTTAAGCTGAGTATTAAAAGTTCTGTATCATAATATTATATCCTTTAAAAAAGATACTCTCGGGGAAAAGCAAGCATTAACATCACCCTGTTTTCTACATGCAAGAATTAGCAGCACTGATCATCAGGCTCTGAAGACAAATATTCTTACAACAATGTGTCATGTGTGTATGCACGTATAGAAATTATGCATATACATTGATTGCAGAATAGATACGTCAGCAGAAACATTTCGTAGTTTGTGTTTCAGTTAAGAAGACGACATGGGATGACAGACCTGTGTTCTGACTCTGTTCTTTTGCTGCCATATGTTTATGTCAAAAGTATAGTCGAAAATACAGTGCTAATATTAATAATAAATTATATTCTCATATGTGATCTTGGCATCAGCACTTACAATTCCAAATTAATCAAGAATTCTTCTTAATTAAAATCTAGGACCCGTATTCCCAGACAGGGTGACTCTCCTGGCTCCCACTGACTTAGGTGTACAGACCGGTCACTACAGTTTTGTGGATCTGAACAGTCCATGTTCTTGTCTATAGCTGTATATGAGTAAAGTTATTCACATGGATGAAGTAGGACTACTTTTATGCAACATTACCCATGTGCTTAATCATTTATGGTACTGAAACATAATATCACTCAGCGTTAAAGAACTTCTGGGTTAAGTCTACAATTTACATCTACAATAACAAAGCTTCATTTTTTCTGTCTTAATGTAACTAACTAAATATAAGGCTTTGGGTTTTGGTCTTTTTAAGCATTTTTTAACATTTACCCTGTATACCCTGTACAAACGTATTTATGTATCTCTTCAAAATCTATACTACTGTGTTCACTGAAAAAAATGCAGTTTTGAAAACTAAAAGAAATGGGACTTCAGCAGAAATTAAGTTTTTTTTTCCAAAATTCTGTACTTTAAAAATCCATTGTGTTTTACTTTGTACTGAATTACATACAGTTTCCACTGCACATGCTGTTAAAATTAATTCTAAACCCAAGAGAACTAAAAGTCAGTACACACAAGTACTTACTAGTTTCAGTTGCTACAATAGTTATGTTGTGCCACGTGTTTGTTTCTCTGTCCAGTGGTGTTGCCAAAGTTATTTTCCCATCTTCTGCGTTAATGTTGAACTGCCTCTCAAGGTCAGTATGGCGATCAATGGAAAACCTACAAAACAGACATCCCTGTAATCTACTTAACGAAGTTGGTGTAATCCATATAATCATGAGACAATTTAGGGAGCCCCCCGAGAGCTGCAGTTTTATAGCCAAATGGATTGAGAAGCTCAATAGCATAATAATTCATAAGACAAAATGACAAACTGAGACTAAAAAAACTTAATAATGATTGCCCAAGGAGTAATTAGCTGTATACCCAGTGTGAAGGTCATAAAATGCCCTCAGGTTCACTGGGTAACATCTTTGAAAAACGGTGCTGATCAAGAGTTAATTACACAATCCATCACATTTATTAGACAGTTTCTACGGTATTTCACAGTAACTGATGATAAATTCAACAGTAATGTATTAAGCACACAAAAATGGTGGGCTTCATGGTTATTTTAGAAAGGGCTGAATAATATTATTTTACCAATAAATTTCAGATTAATGAAGCATGAACTATTCACCAAGCATATTATTTGGTCATGGTTCAAGCAGCTCCATGGGCAGAACGCAGTGAATCACCATTTTCCTACAAAACACTTCAAACGCAGAAGGACTGATTGTTTTATGGATTGACATCACTGATTTTTAACAAAACAAGTTTCATCTGACAGGTAGCCAGAGCTTGCAAACATGAACGTCCAGGTAAATTATGCAGCCTAACCAGAGCCAACCTGACAACACAAGTGAGCTGCAGTAGCTTGCTCCAACAGTGCATTAAGCGGGATGATGGTCTAAAATGCAGAACAGGATCTCCAGGAAAGATTTTATGTTTTTCCATTTCCACAGAGTTATTTTATTAATGTATTATTCGCAAAAAGAAAATAAATCACAAAATTAAGCCTTCCAATTTTTTGACAGGAAAGGTATGAAATGAGAGAGTTTAGTGATAAACTATTGATATGGTTCAACAAAAATTGACTTCAAGGGGTTTTACTGAATTCTAATTGTGGATTTATATAAAAGCCTTTTAAGCCTTTGTGTCTATGTATTACAGAACCTAACAGCATGCGCTGACATTTTTTACATCTGTTCTGCATTATATCTAGGCATAATAGGGTGAGTTAGGATACAGTATCAGACTGGATTACATTATATAGTGGTCAGGAAAGTGACTGTCAGTTTCTCATTACATTTCTACTTCTTGCAAATATGCTGTTAAATTCACTGATAAAAGAATAAGAGCATATTTTGCTACAGTGACAATGGCACAGTTATCTGAAAATCAGTTATTCCATTCTGGTTTATGCTTTATCATATGCCATTTCCCAAAAAGGTTCTGATTCGGAAGTTCTTTTATATGCGACAATAAACATATACTGATGCACTCAAACTCGTTCCAGCATTACACAGTTGATTTTGATAGACATAGCATTAGGATCTGATTTCAAATCTTAGGATTACGGCATTCTTTTTTTTATTTCAGTGTCAGATATTTTCATATTTACAATGAAGATACATTACAATTACATTGCTTGTGCAATGCATCCAGCTAGATACAAGTCACTTTAAAAAAATCAGTTCTAAATTATGAAAATTTATCAAAATCTTGAAGTTCGAAGACTCTATTACTAAAGGTAAGGCTAGCATGATCACACTGGTAAGGTACTTAACAGCTAATGGACTTAAGAGTGAACCCCCCTGTTTAACTAGGAAATGGGATTTACTAGACATTTAAGTTTTCTGGTTTTAAACTCTGAGAAGAACTAGTTTTACTCACTTAGAAATTAGTAGTTTGGTTAAGAAGAGTACCACAAAAACCAGGAAGTAAAATTCCAAATACATGTGCCTAAAGCTAGGCACATGCATCTATCTTTGGACATTTAAGTAAACTGATTTTCTAGTGAGCTCCACATATTCAGTTCTTGATGGTTTAATGGGAATTGCACTATCCTCAGCGCTTCTGAAAACCAGGTCACTTGTGTGGAAGAATCAAGCTGTAGGTGCCTAACTTCAGGCAATCATTTTTGAAAATGTATCTTAACCTTATTTTGATGTCTCCCTAGTTCCAATTAAAGTATTAGAAGTAAAATTCTGGTACTGGTGAAGTTAGTAAAAAATATCTTACAGACTTTCACAGGTTTAAGATTTCACTCAAGAAAACAGAAGACAGACAGCAATGAAGATAACTTTAAGATATCATGACTTAAACCCATCTTTTAATTCTTGATGTTTATGTAATGATGCAGAAAGAACTCTGCTGATATCAAACATTTATGAATTTTTTACAGTTGACAAATGAAATAAAATATGAAAAGCTTATATGCTATTTAATGTTTAGTTGACCTGGGCTTGACATAAATTCCAGTGAGATAAGGCACAGTTCTTCTCTAAGGATCAATCCTTTTTTAAACTTCCACTCACAGTCCTCTTGCAGTACATTTTTTGAAGTTATAAAACTGTGAGTGTAACATCTGTGAGTTTATTATATTGCATTTCATCTCATCCCAGAAGTATTTATTCACAACGCAAAACCAGCATTCAAAATGAAAGATTTTTAACATAAGTTACATAGCTTTACAAGACTACAAAGAGGTAAAGCCCTCTCCTGATTTTAATTTGATAAATATTTGGTACAAAAATAAGAAATAAAATCTGTAGTGTCATAAACCTGGGAAAACTAATAGTACATTTGCAGTTTCCTTCTCATGATAATGGTATTGTAACTCTTTTTAATGGGAATGCATTGTCAGATCCATAAGCTATACATAAAACATACATTTCTCTAAAAATGAGAAAAGAATATCTTGGGAAATAATGTCTTTTGAAATTGCCATAAACCCAGAACAGGTTATTGAAAAGTTTTGGTTAGTTTATGGGTCTGTAATGGCAATTATAGGAACAACCCCACAGTGGTTTAACAGAAGACTTAAAGTGATTCTCAATCCTGCTCCTGCACTATTGCTATTGCTGTTATGACTTAATTTGATCTATTCTTATTTGCACCAATGTAAACAAGAGCAGAAATCCTTTTTTTGCTGCACCTGCTGAGATTTGAATCACAGTACTGATACCTCATCAGTGGTAAATCACCATTGTTTATTAATGCCAGGCAGATCGGACATGCTACTTAGTAACAGATAAACAGCTGTACCATTAGGGAGGCAGAAAATAATCGTATCTAGGTTTTTAAGGCCTGCTGTGAATTAGGAAAATGATCAACTGCTGCCAAAGATGAAATCTCTGTCGATATGAACGGGGAAAACCTGCCACAGCAGAGCTTATCTCTCCACAGAGAAAGACACTGAAGGGCAGCGATTTATAGGAGGGCAGATACAGTATAGGAAGAAAGATTATTACTCATGCTTTTTTTCTACGCACTTGAATGATGCTTTATCCAAGATAATTTACTGCAGATAAGTGGACCACGGTTATAAAACAACAGAAACATGGAATAAGTACTACTGGAATCAACAGATTTGTATGCTAATAGATAATGATCTTTCAAGCCCAATTATACTATAAGCCAGAATGTACCACCCTTGCTAAATAAACTACAGTAAAGCTTTACAACTAGCTTAGCTGAATTCACTGGGTCCCTTTCTCAAGAGAGATGTACGCGGTCTGGCTGTGGTAAGTTGTCAACCGCCGACACATGCTTCTCAAATGACTAGGCTAGAAAAAGACCGTGCTGACAATTATCAGCCAAATTCACAAATCCTTTTCATCATCAGGCTTAAAAGTGAGCCAGGCCCTTAAGCAACATGCACAGCAGAAAGGCAAATAAAGATAAATAAATCTTGCTACTTATTTTGAAAACACTGGGCTATGAGAGATACGATATAGTTAGACTAACCTAACAACTGATATGAAGAGGTAGTTCATATTCATTGGAGAAAGGCGTAATGAAAGCATAACTCAGCCGAATATCACATTATCACTTAGCCATTCAAAGATGCCTTTGATTATCCACAGTTAGGGCTCAACAACAATGAGAAAAGTCCCATCTAACATATGCATCCTCTAGTCCCACCCATCTAAAGGTGCCTAAATTTCTTTGGCTGAAACAGAGATTTCAGACTAATGATGACTGCCAAAACTCCACATTTGACACAAGACACTGCTAAATACCCTCTGCAGGTATTTCCATAAGGTGGGCACAGTCAGAACCAGACTGGTAACCCATCTATACACCTGCCTGTAAATCTATGATGGGCTTCATACCTTTTAGATCAAGTGATGGAAAGATCAGAGAATATGTTTCATCTCTTCTAAGCAACCATAAAAACCAAAGTACTGTTGTATTAGATAGAAATCAGGTTAAACTTTTTTAAAATAAAATAAAAAAAAAAAAAAATAAGTAGGAGAAGCTTCTTTCCAGGCTGTTTTCTATATCCTCTTTTTTAAACTCTTTTAATGTCTTGTCTCATGACACAATTATCAGACTACTTCCACTTTCGGAGGTATCTAAGTTTTTATTTCATTTATGGTACTGCAATACCCTTGAGTTTCCTGAGTTTTTGTGTATAAGACTAATGTGCAGCAGATGTGGTATTGGTAGCACACAAGGCAATTCATATTTTCATTTGCGTTGCTAGGGTTTTTATAACAAATGTACACAAAAGCTCTAACCAAAATATTGATCAAACAGGTATCTACTGAAAAATACAATTTCCTTGAAATGCAATTGGTGGTTGTCTCATAAAATTCTGTTTTAAATAAAAAAATACATTAAAAATGGCTAGGCAAGGTTAGAACAGTCCATTATTTTTAGAACAGAATGTTTTAATTCTGGTTTTCAAACTTTTAATTTGTTTAGTATTTTTGAAAGTGTATCATAGAACATGTACATAAAATTTGTATCATGTATGTGATACAATAACAGAATAAACACTTGAAATGCACAATCAAAGTGAAACATTCTAATCCAACAAAACAATGCTTCCACATATTTTTGTTAGAACCTGCCATCTTCCAATTTTGTTCCAAATTGGAAAGAAACTGCATTTCTGCTCCTACTTGCCTCTGATGAATATTTTTGCTCTCATAATAGCAGGATTACTAACTTGAAATCTTTTTTTTTCCTTAAAATATTTTTCATGTCAGAAATGAAAAAAAAAAAGGAATTTGGACTTACCAGAGCTATCCCAGATAAAGCCAAATTAATCAAATGAGCAAACAGCAAAAAAAAAGTTGCATAGAAAATTGAGCTCTGTATATTCCTTAATTAGCCATCAAGCCAATACGATAGAAAAACTAAATCTTATAATGTATTGCATGTAATATTTTTAAAGAAGATATAAGTCACACTAATTAATAATATTTTTGTTTAAATGTAATTAATTATGGCCAATTCTCTTTTATGTATATCAATTGTTTCTATATGGCTTGATAAGTAATAACATTCTAATTCAGTTTGTACGTGTAAAGTATTTTTGCTTTTAGAAGTTCGAAAATATCTTGATCTATAATCCATCAAAAAAATGGAATTAAGTAATAGTTAAATTTTTCAGGCTTGGACAGAATAAAGAGGCTCAATTTTAGGACATGGGTAGGCTTGTGGCTGGTCTAAATTATTAGGAGTTTAGGGCAGGACTAGAAAAGAATTCCAGGGAAACAGAACAAGACTGGAAAAATAGCCAAGGTAAATCTAAAGCAGAGTTGAAGCCAGGCTGAGATGAGGAACAAAGGGGACACAATCAAGAGGCAGAGGAGCACAGGACTGAGCCAAGAGCAAAGCAAAACAGGGTAGAGAGAAGGAACTAAGGTTAAACTGAAAGAGAAATGACTATTGAGCTGGAATAAAGGAAGAAAGCCAACTCGCTGCCACCATGGCTGGTTTCACAAGATCCTGTCTTTGTATCAGCGGTGCAAGCCCCTTTTCACAGGTGTCAGTGGACAGCAGTAATAAAATCAGGGGTGGAGTCACTGCTTAAATTGTTTATGTAACATTTTTCTAACCTGTGTAACTACCCTCATTTATTTCTCATTTTTAAGATCAGATTACCATCTTTGATCATCCCAAGAGCTTCTCTGGTAAGAAAATAAATTTTGTGCCTATTGACACCGTCTGGGTTGCGTGCTGCATTAGAAAATACATTATCCAATTAATTTGTATAGAAATCTGTGACAGTCAATGCTACGTTTAGCTAGTTTTGAAAGGATGACCTAAAAATGAGAGACTCCAACACCCTCTCCAACATCTTCATACACAAGTTATAATCCATCCGAACACATTGGCAATTCTGAATTTCTAATTCTGAAAATACTGGAATATGATATGCAACATGTAGGCCCCCTAAATAAAGGTTTAAAGTTTGGCTCTGTGACAAACCTGATGTAAATGACGATGATTAGAAAATAGTCTTAACTGATAGATTATAACAATTAGTATCATCCTCACAATGCTGAGGACTGCTTGCGTAGCTTAAATTCCCTAAGGCAAGAATATACAGTGATGATTATTATTAAATAGACTTTCTCTAAATATACCTTTACTATGAATGTGACATTTTGGAGTTTGTTTTCATAATGCTTTTAACAGGCAGTATTATACACAGCAAAATGTGTTTGGGGAACGCTTGCATCATTCCATACTAACCATTACAAAGAGGGAGGGGAAGATGTGTGCTCATCAAAATGAGATAGAGAACACCGATCTGATGAAAGTGGAATAACAGATTTTGTTCAAGTTAGATCAAAAAGGGAAAATACTGTAAATCAAAGGTGCAAAAGTCATATGGGCATAATAATCTCTGATTTTCCGTCTTTAAACCAGGAATGGGTTTAGCCAAGGGAATACAAAATATGTTTTGGAAACCTTACAGCTACACAGAAGAAACTCAGTATTGTTAGTGCAGACACTAGCGGATTATTTAAAGTAACTACAGAGATACACATTGATGATTCAACCCCATCTGACCTCATACACCCTATTTCTTATTTTCATTGCACACCTGCTGTTTCATAAGACTACTCGTGTGGCAAGGAGCATTTTTGTGATTTTGAAAATTATCTGAACTGATAAATCTAACATAATAAAACAAATCCTATACAAGTACTTTCATAAAAATAGACTGGCATGAGAACAGTGTCATACAATGTATAGGAAAATATACTTAGTATTCTGCCAGTAGTTTTTTCAAAGAGAACTTTAAAGCAGCACTACCTTATAGGACTGGAAGACACGTCAGGGTCATGGGCAGTCACCTGGCCAATCACAGAGTTAATGGCAGCATTTTCATGCACTTCCAGTAGGTAAGTAGGTGATGAAAAGACTGGCGGCTCATCAGCATCCTCTACTACAATTTTTACCGTTGCTGTATCCTTGAATGGTCCTCCACTGATGAAGCGAGGATCAATATGAATGTTGGCTGCTTCTACCTTCAGAGTATAGGATTTTTTGGTCTCAAAGTCCAGTGGCTGTTAAGAATGACAAAGATAAATCTCTTTTACTAATGGCCACAGAGAAAGAACAAATGAATATAATGCTGATGGATGAAAGTTATGTGCATTTGAGCACATTCAGTGAGTTTTAATGCAATCACTTCCCACTCCCAGAAATCCAACCTGCAAATTTTCTAGGCATATATTGATATCTGTTTATTAACCAGCCTCAGAGAAAACAAGACTCTTTGTTTTCTTGCTTTTCACAAGAAATTTACCAAAATATTCTCTCTCATGAATTATACCATTACAATTACATATCAGATAAATACTACAAATTTGTTGGTGATGACACGACTCGCATACTAATCATGCACTTAATCAGTGCTTTGTTAGTTGCAGATAAGAAAAAAAATTATACTAGCTCCACAAAGAATAAATATTTTATTACTTCCAGAACAATGTGAGAAATGCGAAGAACTAGCAATTATTATTTGTTGGACATGAGAGGCATTATGTGGAAAAATGTAGAGCTAATCATGTAAGAAAGTACTTCAGTATTATTGCACTTCAGGTAACTCTGCATTTCTGTTTATAAGGGTAAATGAGGTAGACATCTCTCAGGAATTTCTTAAAACTGTAGCAATTCCTATTTCTGTATCTTATTTTTCTTTCAGAGAAAGAAACACGATAGCGATTACTTTATTCTATCAATATACCTGCCATGTCACCATTGTTTTTACTTTTTTGCAGTTCCATATTAAAACATAAAAGATGAAAACACTGGGGATTTAAAGGAATGATATACCAAATCTGCGACACTTCTGAATATTAGAATTTTTCATTATAGGAGATTCAAGTTTGTGTCTTGAAGCACATCAGTATATTCACTATATAATTCTCTTGTGTCTCACAATGATTCAAATTTCAAAGATGCAAATTGCCAAGCATTGGAAAGATATTAAGATTTGCATTACAATGTCCCAGGGATAAAAAGAAAAGGACATAGAAACTCTGAATCTGCAATGCAAATACCAGCAAGAGCACAAATAGGGACCTTCAGGAAGTCTGTCAAAGCCTTCAATATGTATACTTCCAAATTTTGTTGATTTTTTTCAGGTATGAATCGAGCTCTAATGGGATTTGCTCTTTCTCACAAATTCTAGTAAACATGAGAAAACCTTGCTTCTTTAGCGGCTCTTGAATTAGTAAGCTTTTGTAATTATGAATGGTGATTTATAAATCAGCATATTCACAATTTGCCAATCATAGCTCCTATATAATTTTTTCAATTGCTTTTCATATGCTTTACAGAAATGACAGCACCCCAATACATTTAGTCATGCTTAATCAGAATATCATATTGAAAATTTACTCTGCATTGTCTAAACCCCATGAATTTATGCTGGAGAAAATCTGTTGGTGAACAGTACCCTCCATACATCATCTACTCTAGTAGAACCGAAATGATTATTGCTGTCAAAATGAATATATGAAACAACATTATGTTAGAGATTCAGTTATGAAATAAAGCCAAGGGAACTGGGGCAAAAGGCTAATTGCCTTAGTTTACAAAAGAGGCCACAGCATACAATAAATAACAGTAAGGAAGATTGGGGATGTATATCATAATTTTCTCTTTAGGAAAACAGATCTAAATTTAGATAAATATGCATAATTTTATTATACAACTACAGTGTTGATCTCACTGAGAAACAGAAAATATAAACTTTTGATGGGTACTCTGCCTGACCTCTTTAATTACAGGTACAAGTTGAATATTAATTACCTGTACTCACTGGATTCTTCTTTTTTCACTGCAATGTCATGTTCTTGGTTTTGGTTGGGGTTTTTTTTGGTTGGGTTTTTTTTTGTGGTTTTTTGTTTTGTTTTTTTTTTTTAAACAAAGATTCTTTGAGAGTGCTCTGTGCTACATATTTAAAACCCTCTATGCCAGTCTTATAAGATGTATTCATATCCTTTTTTGGAACACAGCATGAGAATCGTCTCTTTTCTCCTTCCCCAGAAAACAATGAAAATTAAATCTGCAATTAATGTTTCATTGACTTTACTAGCCAAGTTTTATTCCAGATACGCTGTCTCTCCCAATATTTCTGTATATAATTGAGTAAATGGGTGGTCCTTCTGTTGTGTACATGCAGATACCTCATCTTGCCTACATCAAGACTGTGCAAGCATAGAAAAGGTAGAGTTGTAGCCTTCTTTGGGGCCTGAATTTGGTACTTCTCATGTGAAATGGTACTGCCCTTGGTAAAGTTCACTGAAATCACTGTTCATTGAGCAAAGAGACTTCAACATGAGAAAAGGTGGAAGACTAAGCCTCTCACACATAATGTAATTTAAATAATACACTATGATTTTTTTTTTCTCTGAACAGTATTTGACCAGCTATACAGCAAATGAAAAAATAGAGAAAAGGTATTTGATGAATATTCAGCCAAGATTTTACGGAATTTTATACCGCTAACAAAGCAGATTCTAATCTACTCTTCTCCTTTGGAACCAAGAAAGTAAAACCTATATGATTTGACCACATGGAAGCCCAGATAAGATTAACACATTCCCAGCACTGAAAGTACTTCCATGGACGTCTCCCCAGATGTCACCTAAATGGCAGTTTTGAGGGACATGGCTAATACATCCCTTTTTATCACTTCACTGGCTTGACACCTCATCCATAGATAAAAGAATCATTAGAATCCAGCATCTAGTCACAGAGTACAGTCTGGCTGCCTAGTTGTATGCACAATAAACATTTTTTAACAGAGATATCATTTACCTTTCTCACTCTAATAATGCCGTCCTGAGTTTGGGCATCTGTAGTAATTTCAAATATATCCATTCCATCTCCTTCAATAATATCATAGGATGATTTAGCATTTTCTCCAATATCCAGGTCATTTGCTTTCACCCTTCCTATTGGTTCACCAAGAGCAACATCTTCCATTACTGAGAAGTGATACAGACCTTACGAATAAGAAGAAAAGACTAAACATTACACCCGATTCCAGTATCTCTGGTGTGCTCGTCATTTGTTAATGCTTCTCCAATGCAAACTCTCGAGATGGGCAACTGACACAAATGACATTTACACAAGTTATTTACTGAAAGCAGCAAAATGTGTTCCTTATATAGGAATATTCAGTTTACTGTATGTGAATGTTCTTTTCGTTACAGTAGTATCCTGCTTCTTCCTTGCAGGGATGCTTAGTGTTGGCAAACATACATAGTGAGCTACTTTCAACACTGAAAGCATGCAACGTTCTCTGCTGCAGACACTGTTGAATTACTGTTTTATTTACAGGCTTGTAGTTAGAATTCAGCTATGAAACTTTGGCTTTTACTTTGTAGAAAACTGGTCTAGTACTTGAAAGATGCCTTATGCGATTTCAGATCTTTACTATTTTTTTGACCCTTTGATTTGGTTTTGTTTAACCCCTTCCACCTCCTGTTTGTGGTAAGAAACTAATTAAGAAACATTCAAGGAAACTCCCCAAATTCACGTTTTAAGGGAAACAATAACTTTCCATAGCAATCATTACCGTACTTCCTATTTGGTCGTAGGGTAAGACTAAAATCCACTAGAAAGTACTATTCAAATTGTCAGCATTTTATTTTCTATAATACTTGCTTCAAACCTTCTGACCTAATAAGTGTCAAAAATCTTTTTAGAACTTGTAATATATTATTTTAGGTAAGCGTTTTAGTAAGAGAACTCAAAATACCCATTCTGCTATTTATCTCCCATTTCTTAACAGTACTCCTGAAAAACAGAAGACAAATGCATGCTTTACTTCAGAAATTCTTTATGGGGTGCCTATTTTTTAACCTCTTGGTAATTTACACTTACTGAAGCTATGGTTAATACATGAGTTAATCAACTGCAGTGCTACTTAGTAGTTAAATAGTCAAAAGGAATTCAAGGTTAGCAGGTAAGACCATTAAAATAGTTTTTGACAAAGGGTTCCAGACTTGTTCTTTTCTGTCCTCACAGTTGTTCTAAAGACAACGTGTGGTTTTTACTGTTACGTGCACGTAGTATTCTTCTAAACCCAAAATGTTCTGGAGTTATTGCTTTACATGTTTGTAGGCTGATTGCAGTAGCAACAGTTGAAAGTAGGAAGGAAACTGTGAGGAATTCACAAATACATATATTAACTATACATATAGTCTATCCCAAAGTGACTTTTTTTTTTGTTGTTTAATGTTTCTCAGCTAAGTTATTAGAGATAATTTGGAGATCATCAAGATTCCTCAAGAATATTCATAATGGCTTACAAACAATGAGCAGCCAAAGCAATCAAGTGCCTCAGGAGACTAAATTATGTGCTCATAATTTATACTGCTGTCCACACTTTCTGGTTTGAATCTCCTGACACACTTGATTGCATTTTTAAGTTGGTATTTTTCTCTCAGATTTATTAAGATAGTTTACCAAATACTGTAAAAAAATCATTATGATGCAGCTGACTCTTTTACACAAATTGCTCTCAAGAATTATGAATTGTCCTGTCAAGATGCCAAAGTGCAGGGCTGACCAAAAATCCACATTACACATCTTTGAAAACCCTTGGTTTTCACAGCAGCACACAGTTCTTCTCAGTACAATTCTATGGTAAACTGCCAGGTTAAAAACTTCTGTGACTTATAAAATGCTGCTAAAATTATTTCAAAGAGATCACAGAAGTAGTGAAAGTTCATCTTTTTCATTTCTAAAACCCAGGAGGCTAACGCTCTTTGAAATCAAACCATAAATATACATTTCTGTCCTGCCTGGAAACAATAAACCGATAAAACACACCGCTTTCTGAGTTCATTACAATTTATTGCGAAAGCAGCATGTATTACATCTTATGAATTTCTATTTCATTCTGGTTAGGCTCTGTTGTAAGTTTGATCCTTTCTTATTTTCCTTTCCAGGCAAATACAAACTGTGCTTCAGTGGTGTAAAAAATGTTAAAGACTTGATCAGATCTTGTGTAAGGCCAGAGTCATGACTAATCTGTAATGCTAGGCAGCATGCTATGAATACTTAGTTTTAAAAGGCAGAATTTGTAGTAGCATCCAGTTACAATATTTATTATGGTTCACCCTCATTAAATGCAGTATACACATAATACAAAGCTTAGTACATGCAGGTTTTTTTCTAATGACGTTGCCTAACTATCAGTGTTATAACAGGGTGGTTGTTCCTAGACGGTAGGTTGAATTCTGCACTGGAATGCACTAGCTGTAACAGGTTCAGAGTCACTCTCTGCTGAAGGAAGATTAATCTATATTTTCCATATAGAAAATACATTTCAGGGATCTGTGATGCAGTCTTCCCTATGCTACCCAGTCAGTATGTTGCTGTATCCAAACTACAGGAGAACAGATTTGAGTAAACTGTCAGGGACAGTACAGTTTTATCTCCATATGCATTCGCTCCT
>NW_009259237.1:533616-550105 GCF_000687185.1 Egretta garzetta
CCAGCAAATGTACCAATTAGCACCAGTTGTGTTGCTGATTTTCTGATCAGCTTTTTTCATACTGGCAGCCAAAGGCTTTTTGAGACAGAAAGTGCTGATACAAATATAAAAGCCAGGTAAGCTGGCAAAAGTAGATCTGTAGTCACAGAGTTAGAGCTGCAGTGCATTGCAGGTATAAAAGAAATGTCCCTCTGCATTCTGGTGATATGGTTCAGCCAGGAGTCTCATCTATAGATGTTTACATTATTGGGAAAATTGTCATCATATGTTAGAAAGCACTACTACACAAGTGCAAGCAATGCAATGTGATAGGAAGTAAAAAATTTATGCATTTCTTATTTTATAAGAGAAAACCTTTTACTGTGCACAGTGTTTATCTGTTAAAAACCACTAAGATGAGGTAATAAAATATATATTTTGCAAATAAGCTTTTACCTCTGCTTATTTATTTTATATATCCTCTCTTTCTCTCTCTCTCTCTCTCTGCATTTTCTAGACCATAGGAGTGTATTTATCAAATGCTCAGTACTAGGACTAACCCATTTCACTCTTTGCCTCTTCAGAACAGGGCAAAAGGGGACTTCAAGTCATACATATGTGGAAAAGAATTAATTTTACATTGGGTGCATAAGTACCTTGTTAGAAAACCATGCTCCTAATAAAGCAAAAATGATACAAAGTCTAGATGAGAACATTCTCCAACCCCAAAACAGACTCTCAATACCTTACAACTTTAGCTTTTCAGAGCAAGCTGGGTAAAAAGGTAAGTTTCTAATAGTGCATTAGATTGCACCTGTTCCAAATAAAATCGAACCAGACATTATGCTCTTCCCTCTTCTTCTCTCGTCTTCATCTTTGAAACGGACTACAAAGCTTGTAGAGAATTGCAGCAGGATGCCAAATCATTTTAACCTAGCCCAGCAAGATACCCATTGGAACCACTGTAGTAAATATGGATTTTGAATTAAAGATCAACAATTATCTAGACTCAGACTTATTTTCTTTGTTTTCTTCACTACTACCTAATTAGTCAAACCTTTATTTCTTTTCTCAGTTATATATGTCTTTTACTGGTGGTGTCACTTGTCTGCATGAGATAGAAGCAGATACAACAGGAACTAAAGCTAGCACTTGGAAACAACTGCACTGGAAGCAAATAAATATATGAAAACCAGTCCCCAAGCCTTTCTGTGTGGATGTGAGGGGTAAGAAGGAACACAGAGAGCTGCGTAGGCTGTTCTGGGTGTAATTCCCTCTTTCCTAAGCTCTTAATCAGGCAGAGGACTATTAATGTTTCTCTAGTAGCAGCTACATATTTTTGAAATACATTACAAACCCTGGCAATATGATTAAAAAAAGAGCTTGATTAAAAAAAAAAAAAAAAAAAAAAAGCACTATATTACTTTCTTATACAGGAGAACACATACACATAATGGTACTTACTCTGTGCAAACTTAGGAGGATTGTCGTTAACATCAGTGAGTGTAATTGTCACTGTTGTAGTTCCAGAGAGTCCACCCATATGTCCTCCCATGTCCTTTGCTTGGATGACCACAAAGTATTCTTCTTTGGCTTCTCTGTCCATGTTGGGAAGAGCTGTTTTAATTATAGCTACAATAATGGGGGGGAAAAAAGTCAGGTACAGACCCAAATCCAGTTTTGCCGCTATTTTTATGGATATATGTAAATATTGGTATAAAAATTGAACTGCTAAAGTTCCAGTTAAGGTGCCTGTTAGTACCAAGGATAAAGAAGAATTTGAGATTTTCAAAACAGTGTATTTGAGGTCACCTACCTTGATTTATCAAAGTGTGATTTATCAAAGTGTGGTCCAAAACCCCAAAACTAATCATACCTGCAATACATATTAATTCTTACTTTTTTTTTTCCTGATAAACTTTTTGGTTTCTGTCCTACCTCTCACAGAAATCCGTTGATTCCCCACAGAATTCACAAACAGAAGACAACCATATAGTAAACTTAACCTGTAAAGACTATTAAACGTTATCTGTCAGATTGTTTCAAATATTTTAAAACCAAACCCATTATTTAATCTGCTCTTGCGTATAACCTAGGCTACCGGTGTTCCCTTAAGTCCTAACTCGATTGCCTACAGGCCTACTGGAGAACGACGGCACGTCTTTCAGCACAGTGACCAGTACTGCAAACTCCTGAAGTCACTCCATCGTCCCTGCCCTGGGCAGCCAACAATCTCAGTAAGCTGCTATCACCTACTTTCTTAGGTTAGAAGGTTTTGAAGACAGAGAAATAAAATTATCTGTAGTATATCAAAATACAAAATGTCAGTGGGCTAGCAGGAAGATATCTGCAAGGGACAGTCTAATTAAATATGGGGCCACATCCACTGCAAACTCCTATAGATATCATGGACTTCTAACAGAAAAAACAATAAAATATTTTTTTTCTTTCCAAAACTTCTCCACTCGTAATATGCTATTGTATTCACACCTTTCCATATGGAAAGTGCAATACTAAATGCTTAATGGTAAATTTAAATGGTGTTCATCATAGTCTAGTAATGTCCACCATAATAAAAAGATAAGAATCAACTAAAGAAGTCCCATTAAACCCAGGGAAAACTACTCTAAATGTTAAATTGAAAGACGGCATTTTTTGTCCTTTTAATCCTGTTTTTTAATTCTATTTCAAACAAAAAAAAAATGATTTGTCTGTGAAAAGAGAGCACAAAGTTCGAGTTACTGAATTATCTTAGTGGGTAAGTGAAGTGTAAGATTGCCAAGGGGAGATGAATCCACCATTGCAGTGGTTCCTTCATGGTGCTTGAGGGTTCTTATGAGGCATAAAGAGGAGTGTCTCTTTTCATGGGCCTGCACTTACAGAGCTGAAGGACACAGTTTATGGGCAGACACTGACAGTAACTCACCGAGTCTTTGGAATTCATTAAAAAAAGAAGGTAAGAATTCTATATTGTACTGTATATTTGTTAAGATTTGCATGTTGAATAGAGCGGCCAAGTTCACACCCTGGATGATACGTACCTGTTGCCAGGCCTGATCAGACATTTCATTACCTCCCACACTGTATTTCTTTTTTTTTTTACCTGTTCTTTGTTAAGTATTGCCAGGAGTTTTTAGGTGTCAGTCAATACTTATTGCAAATCTGTTAGTTTTGATTTGTCTGTTGGGACTAGCATAGCTGGAGGCTTCAAATAGCTCTTTTTTTTTTTTTTTTTTTGCATGGGATAGCTTCTATTAAATAAGCTTCTTAGAAATGACGAGATTATCCATTCATGTATTTATGGTGAATAAAGAAATGTTCCTGGTCTTCATCATAAACAGAGATGCATTTCAGTAAATTTGAGAATCCATTTATCTTTAATATTGTAATACTAAGCATTTGATCAGACCTTCTTTTCTTGGCTGAGTACAGGACCAAGCTAGGAGCAATGGGGTGTAAGGTATGTAGAATAAAGCAATATACTTGCTACATAAACCACCAAACATAGCATTACAACAGTCTTGTAACCTACACTTTTGTAAATTATTTCCATAAAATATTTTGGGTTGTCATCTTACATATTTTATACATATAATTCCAGATGAAAATGCAATCTCTATCTTATGACTGCAACTGCCAAGCAAGCGTAATCTCTTGTTCCCAAGGAACTCAACAGGTAATCAGTGATTTTTCATTCCAACATGTGGTAAGCGGGGTGAGGAGCAGCAAGGCCAGCTGCACTGCGGGTAAAGGTGAGTTGGGAGCTGAGCACAGAAACAAGGCAAGCAGGGGCAGGGACCTCACCAACAAGGAGCCGGACTGTGGAGTGGCAATGCAGGGTCCCACTCAGACCCAGAGACAGTGGCCAGGCCCAGCCATTGATGATCACCCAGCCAGCCCACAGCAGCAAGGCAGCTCTGCGGCCAGACCAGGAAACCCAGCTGGAGGGTTTGGATCCAGGTCAGAACCAAGAAAATATGAGACCGGGCGCAGAGGTAGCACAGCCGGGGGCCAGCGGTAGAGCCTCAACCTAAAAGGAGCTCCCAAGGAGAAGGGGGGGCGGCTCCTGGATGAAGCTTTCTTCACAACAGCTCGTACCTGGCAAAGGAGCTGGCCTTGGATGCAGTCAGCTACACTTCTAAACTTAACCAGCTGACCTCCTTGAAGGAGGTCCTGTGCTCAGGACCCTGACAAATACAATGTAATCCAGTGCTTGTAAAACCAATGGAGCAGCCTTGAAATACAACATTCGTGTAATTTAACTATCGTGTACCATCTATAGGAGGGCACATAAGTTATTCTGCAGAACATTGAAGAATATGCTTCTATTAAAATTTTTTTAATGAAAACAGGGGAACAGTAAAAGCCAGAAAATAATAATAAACATTTATCAGATGTGATAGGTGCAAAATACATTCAGTAAAAGAGTAGGGCCATTTCCTCCATAGCAGCCTGGGTAAGGAGAGCAAATGCTACATATTTCTAAAAGCATTTGACAACTGTGAGTGGTTTGGACCAACTCGTTTACTATTTAGGAATAATAATGACACATTCTGCGAAAAAATCCATTGTTATAAATGAGATGACACATAAAAAGGATGCTAATGCAGACTTAAGGTATCAGAATTTGGTCCGCATTAATTTTTTTCACTAATAGAGCTGATCCAAAGATCAGGGAAACCTTATTTCAACAGGGTTTGTATTAAGCCTACTATAACTTTTCCTCCATTATTAGTTTTTAGGCAGACTTTCCCTTGGTTTTTTTTTTTTTTTTTTGTTTTTTTTTTTTTTTTTTTTAGTGTAATTTACATAGGTAAGTCCAGCCTACAGAACACTTGTATAAGATGCCATGTTTTGTATTCTGCAGTTTCCTCTGAGACAAGTTAGTTATTTCAATAAAGTGATGATTCTTCCTAGACATGTGTTTTAATTTGACTCTTAATATATAGAACAGTCTAGCCCTTGTCTATGGTTTGAAAGATATCAGGAAGATTAAATACCTTAAAAAGTGCCTAAATCAGAATTACAGTTTCTGACTTTTAGGACATAAAAATTGGTGTTTTGGGGTTTTTTTTTTTTTCTGTGTAAAGATACTAACACAACCTGTTATTTCAATAGCTTTACACATATTTCTATCTGCTCTCTCAGCCCATAAACCATTTGCCAGAAGCTAATAGTCAAAGTCAAGTTTCAATTTAAAACACAATAAAAAGATAAAAAGAAGTTTACTGGTTTAATTACTACAACAGGAGCTGAAGGTTTTTAAACATCAGATATATCCAAATCACACAGGCTGATTGTTACCACCAGTATTTCTATATTCAGAACCTACAGAACAGAGGTTGGCGAAAGAGAAGCGTTGGTATCTCTTATAAGGCAAGTTAATAAACACAAAAAGGCTCCATCCTCACCTAAGCAATGTGATCGAGACAAAGGCAGACTAAGAGTTACGCATAGAGAATTTCAAGGATATTCGTTTGTTCTTTTGCTTTATTCACCAGTTCTCAGGTTGGGCTTACAGGAAGTACTGGAACTTTCAGTCTATTTTTAGAAAACAATTCAGTCTCACCAAATACTAATACACATCCAGCACACAGAACATTAATTCATTCAGCATTCAGTCTGTTCTACTTCAATTCAACCCAGAAACAAATCGAGAATAAAGACATAACCACTTTCAGCATGCTGTGATGGATGAAAATTCTATGTGCCAAACAGGAAAGTAGTTTAACAGCGAGGGATGAGAATTACTGTAAACTAATGTAAGGTAGGTAGACGCTTGTTGGAAGACTGCGTTCAGAAGAGTTATCAATGGCTTACTGTCAAAGGGGACAGAGGGATGAAGTGGTTCATAGGGTTTGTTCTGCTTCCAGCATCATTCAGTATTTCCTGAATGATGGAAGACAGGAAGAACTTAGGAAGCCTTTCAGATGACACAAAGTTGGGAGCCATTGAAGTACTGGAACAACAGGATTAGAGTTCAAAACTATTTTTACAAATTGGACAATCTAAAAAAGTAGGATGTAACTTAATTTGGCAAGTAAAAAGCATTTTGTGTGGGTGAAACAATTAACTTCACAATTACAACTGAGCAGATGACTCACAAGACAGAAAAAAATGTGGAGTCAAAATGAGCTGAATATGAGTCAACAGTATTTTGCTGATAAAAATGCTCAAACATTCCCCGCTATATTAGCTAGTATGTTATATGGAAGAACGGTGGAATAATCCTGCCAGTTTGCCTATATTGGTTAAGTGCAGCTGGAACGGTGTGTCCAGTTTGGAAAAAAATGGGTTTATACAGGTAGGAAAGTATGAGGAATTCTTTACAGCCAAATATGTAATAATTACTGGGAGCTACTCTCCTTTTCCACTGGGGATAAGAGAAGAAATGATGGGCCTAAAATATAAACCACAAAATGGGTTTAAATTGCAGCAAGAGAGATTTCAGTTAATCATTAGGGGAACACTTTCTAACAGAGAAGGTAAGCACAGAGAGAGATGGCTGCCTGTATTTCCATTACTGAAAGTTTTTAAGAACATACCAGACAAATGTCTGTCAAGAATGAGAAGGGGTAAACCTGATCCTTTTTTGGGGCAGGGGCGCTCACTGCATTCTCGCTTGAGGTCCCTTCCCTCATATTGTCTAAGATAAGGTTTTATCTCTATGTAATCTAGAATATATAAAAAACCTTCGTCCTGTGAAAACGTTCAATGGCCATGTCATACAACCACTGAACAGATACCTGTAGCATAATTTGGCTATGGATCCTCTGACCGAAGCTGGAAACATCAGGAAGCAGGTTGGAAGGTAAAGAAACCAAGAAGTAATCTATTTCTTCAAAGAATGAAGACACCCCCAATATTGGAAGTACCTTTTTTTTTTTTTTTTTTTGGCTGAGTTGGTTTTCCTAAACAGCTATTGGTGTCACACTGCTCAATAGCAAATAAAACAGCTGCAGAATGGGATTTACTTTTACAGTGGTCCTAAATGCACACACTGAGCGATTTGCACAATCTGCCTCACAACTTGAATCGGTTAAAATGCACCCCCGTGGACTACTTTCAAAAACCTATTTGGAAGAATATAGACTGTCTCACACTGAAAAAGATCAGGGGAAAAGCAGCAATGTGTCAGAGGCTATAGCTGATGAAGAGAAAGAAGAGAAGCAAAAGGAACAGTAGAAATAAGGATCTGTTTTTCACTTTCCACTTTCCTCTCATTTTTTTTTAAGGATCTCTTTATGGTCATGCTATAAAGCTACACATAATAATAATTGAGAACATGGAACAAAACCAAGCAAGCACTATGCAAAATTGGAATGTGGCCCTGAAAAGCCTTTCTTAAGCATCTCATTCATCTCACACATTTTGATAAAGACTTCCTGCTATTTCAACCTGCATACTTTGGAACTTTCCCTTCTTCATTTTGGAAGAGCTAAGTAATTGCTTTGATCTTCCTTCTGTGCTAAAACCTTGGTAGCGATTCTTATTAAATATAACAGTCATTTAGGACCCAAACTCCTGAAAAATCAATCTTGTAATTTCTTCAGAGAGCTGTGAGTTGCACTCTTTGTATTCCCATGAAGCACACTGACTTCAGTGATGCTTTGGCAGTCCATTAAAACAGTTCACTTGGAGATCTGTGGAAAACTTGTACCATAATTCCTAAAAAATGAATAGATCACACCTAACTTTCTTGAAAATTAAAAAATTCTAGTACTTTGATGATATGATACAGGCACACCAATCCACTACTTTTAAGTCAATTTACCTTTCATAAAAATCATGATTGTTTCAATAAAAATTATTATCAAATATTCTAATTTCTTACTTAGTTCTAATGCCTTAGGATTTTTATTTTAGCAAGACAAGAGAAATAACTGTAGTCTCTAGCAAAGTTGACTAACTTTCTAGAAAACTACCCATTACAGGAGTTGTCTGAAATACATTCAGATATATTAAAATCAAAGACATTAGCCACAGTAAAAATAAACACTAAGTGAGGAATTGAATACTATGTTGTACCATTTTATGTGGAGTGATACTGTGCCATTTTTGTATTTTTACGAGAGAAGCTGACAGTGTATGTATCTTATTACCATGTTTATTTTTAAAAATTGTATGGGGAAGATGGCACTGTCTGCCTGTTAAACAGGGAGATAAAGGTTGAATATAGTTTCATTAATTCTCTTTTTTCTTATGTAAACTACAATCTATTGTATTTTCTTTTTCAGCCCATATTACTACCATTTCTGTGTTTTCTGATCTTGCTTTCATTCTGAAGTAGACTTGCAAGTTTGCCATTGTGCATAAATTAACGCTACCTACCTTTCACTAAATATATTGTGCTCCAAGGATATCATCTAGGATACGACTGGATAACACCTATTGTAACACTGCCTTTTTAATTCAAATGAACTTGTATCTGGATTTTGTAGTATAGGTAAAAAGCTTTAATCTCTACTTACCAGCCATTCCCTTTTTCCTGTGACCAAGTTTCACTGGCGTGGTGAAAGGATCGCCCTCTCACCAACTGAGAATGAACTCAATAAATATTCTGCACCGCATTTATGACCTTGCTTCCTTAGGATTTTATTTGTAATGATCCTCCAATACCTATAATTATTCTAGAAACTTTACAGAAAGTAGCCTTGGATTCTTTTTCAGGTGCTTTCCAAATCTAGCTGTGTAGTTCAAATTCCTCTCCTTAGTTCAGTCTCTGGAAGAAAACACTATTTAGATATGTAGCCCCTGTTTTCTTACTCAGTATGAGGGAAATGGTTAAGTCCTGCCTATCTCACTAGCTTTCTAAAATGATAGAGGTATTGCTCTGAAATGCAAGAAATGTGTGTGGTATCAGGTTTTCTGTTACTACTATTATTAGATAATCTCTAGAAGCAGAAATCAGCTTTTTTCAAATGCCAATCTCCCTTGATCTTAAGCCACTCATCTTTACCAACCTACAGGCCATCGTAACTGTTTTCAAATGTCTCTGCAGTGATTTTATACTTCCTTTATTAATCAGAAAAGACAGCCTTTGCTGCTACTGAAGGACCCAATCCTACATACCTTTTCCATAATAGTTGCACTTTATACTTCTAAGTAAAAAGCAAGAACTGTAGGACTGACCCCTGGGTCTGCTGCACTAGCATTTTGTCAGTACAACTCTCTCTTCTAATGGGTTGTCACCAAGACAACTCTCAGAATCACCAAAGAACCTCTGTACAAACACCTTCACGCAACTCCTAAGGTTGCACAGTAAACCTTGTACACAATGACAAGAAAAGGCTTATACGAGTTTGAAAATACACTCTGTTTTCAACATTGCGCCCAAGCTCATCAAATGTGGTCAAGACAGAGCTGAAGGTGCTGTAAAGGAAGTGACCACGTATAAACTCCAGAAACCCTTGCATGTGCTGGAGCCAATTCTGTTGCCTTGGGTATGTCGCTATCGGGGCTGCATGGACCTACCTTCTGCATACTGCTGCACACACCTGCCTTCTCCTCTAGGAAATGAGTTCCTACACCTCACTTGCTAAAACAGAACAGTATCTTCCCAGTATCTTCCCATCCCAGCTCGTGCCTCTTAAAATTATCGCAGTTAAAAAATTAGTTAACTTTAGCTAAATCTGTAGTAATTAGCAAGGATATCACAGCAGCACTAGTTAATAAAATGAGTTCAGTCCAGGCTCTGACTAATGTCTAACAAGTTCTTTCTCTAACACTAATCCCATGAGGGTTTAAATCTAAACTATTTAGAAGCTGAACTATTTAGAAAAGCTCTGCTGAACACGAGTTAGTTCTGTTCCTAGCAGCTCATTACTTTCCCCTTACAGTTGCAGATTACTTTCTGTATCAAAACTGTTTTCCCATCTCTCTCTAGTTTGAAAATGCTACCTTGTCATTTTATCACAAGTAATTACAGAAACAGTCCCCGTGCCTCTCTTTTATTAACACCTCTCAAATATTTGTGCAGTGATTTCATATCCTCTTTTAATCACCTCTTATCCAGTTTATACAAATTAAGTTCAATCAATCTTGCATTATAAGTAATATTATTCTCACCTTAGCTACCCTGCTTTGAACTTTCTTCAGTATTTCAGTAGTCATCTTTATGATGATGGGTCTTATCAGTACCACACGCAATATTCTGAGGGCAGCTTGTGCTATCATTGATACGTACCATTACTAATAATCTGGACATTAACAACCGGATAGAAGAAAAAGCCTGTAACATCACAAAAATATCTGTAACTCAAATGTTACTGTCATTTATCCTCTTGCTACCTTACTGGTTTCTATTCTGCTGGACTGTATTTCAAGGTCTAGATGGAGGAAGATTATTAATAAAGACTGCCAATGAAAATAAAAGATTCAAAGCTGACTTCTGCTGACTGCAGTTTTCATTCCTCCTAGGCCTACTCATTTATGTTCTGATTTCAGAACCACAGGGTTCAACACTGTGGTCCAGAGAGGGCCACATACTAAATCATTAAAAGCTCTGTTGATTAAAGCACGTGCACTTTCACCTGTAAGTTAAAGCTAGGTATAGAAAAAACCCAATTATTTGCTCTCCAAAGAAATATCCACATGCTATTAGGACAGTCTTTAGTGTTCTAGGTCTCCTGACTCTTTTATTCATCTCAGTTTTACTAACTTGAACTTTGGCTTTGTACCAAATGACCATATCCAAGACGGCAGTGTTTAAAATCTATTCTTTTCCATATACAGTAAGGGTTTATGCTTGAATAACACAATGTGTTTTCCAGTGCAGTAGAGCATTTGGCGCAGTTTGCCTTGTTCATATAACTATATTTCAGGTATGTGTAGGAGTGACATTATTTAAGTTCATGTGAAATGTAAATAAGTCAGACACAGCTGAAAATGTATTTTCTCTGCCATTCCTATATTGTAGAACACAGCGTCACTTCATATTATGTTCCATTATGATAATCTTATTTTAAAGCTGACAGTCACGATTTAATATCCTTGAAAAAGCTTAAAAGTAAGTAGTGTACTTTAGCTACTTTTAGCAGTCTTGAGGAAACTTCTTCCCCAGCATTTTGATTGCCATTATTTGGATTATGAGAGAATATATACAACTTATGTACCTTTATAAATAATACACACTAGTCAGGAAACCTGACATCACTTAGTCAGATGTAACAATAATGATTTATGGAATATATTTTAGTCCACCGTGAGTTTCATTACTAATCTGATGCCATCATATTGTTGGTTTAGCCTCTTGTAGAAAACCCGAGTCTGTATCTTTGTAATGTATTATTTATGTTTACTCTCTAGCCAATAAACCAGTGGCCATATTAAAATTCACCTATGAAAAATGAAAATTATTCAGAATAAGCCATCAAAAAAGCATTTACCCTAAGCCATATTCAGAGCACTGAATGAAAAATAACTTCTGAATTACCTTCTTTCATGTATCTATAACTCATACAGAAGAATTTGCAAACTAGAGCTGCAGAAGTATATGCATTTTTCATCTCAGGTAATGGAAAATTATTGTTTTATAGGTCACTTACTAGTACTTATTTCTGTGCACCCAGCATTATAGAATTGTTTCAGCAAGAAGGTTGAGAGTACTGTCAGAATTTCAACCAAGAGTGTGATTCAAACAAGGACTGCACCTAGTTAATGTCAAGTTAGTAGGAACAAAAAAGCAGAAGAGAAAGCAACTGCTTTCCTCGGATTTACCCTCAGATGCAGCAACCCTTTGTACCGTAGGCGTGAAGCCATATCCTACACCTTTGCTCCTTCTTTTTGTTCAGAGTACTACAGAAGGCAGAGGAATCAGGAGGCATGATTGGGATTATTCCTGATGGTCAGCTCTCAGCGTACCACTAAAACAAAGCAGCAAGGTCAGACAATCTTTAGTCTGAGCCAGGAAATTAAAAAAAATTGTAAGCAGTACTGCCTGTCTATGGCTGTCCTGGTGCTGGTAGCTGCACAGATCTAAATCTAGTCTTAAATTTCTAATAAACAAAGCTAATGAAAGGCCAGTCGTATAGAAAATCTGTAAGTAGATCATCTCTAAGCAGCTATACTTTTGGTAACATTTGATACATTCCCATGAATGACAGAAAATATTTATGTTCTGAAATGGATCACTTCAACATAGTCTATTTCTTAAAACAGTGATTCCATTTTAGGAAAGACACAATTCTAGACACAATATCTCTGTTCAGACACAATTCTGTTTCAGATGAATTAGAAAGGCTTTCAACTTAGCATAGGCACTAAAGTGAGAAAATGCAGCTATATACAGAGAAAATGTAGCTATACACACATCCCCATCCCCGCCCATGCAAAAAAAAAAAACCCACCCAAACCCAAACAAACCCCAAACCCTAAAATAATTACCACGCTTGGAGGATCACCTTCAGGTTTGATTTGTTTTGGATAAAACACTACTGTACCTGGCTGTTCTGCTTTAATTTGTACACTGTCACAACAGTGTCCAAACATCTTCCCACATGAAAACTTTCACTGAGGTTCCCCAAAACTACATACAAATGTGTATTCCTGGCCTAGTTACTAAGAGGAAACAAATATTAGTTGTGATGGTTCACATTGTTAAGTTTGGAAAGAAATATAAAGAAACAATCAAATGTCTACATACTTTCTATTTGCTTTGGACATTTTCTTTTTGTTAAAATGCACCTTCCACTCTTACCTGTCCATGGCAACAGCAGTACTGTCCAAGTTATACAGCTACTACACTAGTGTGCAGGTTTTGCGCACCACTGTGTCTGAAAGGTGGAATACACAGTGCCACAAGCTACTGCAAAATTGTAGCTATCTTAGCATAATACTATTGGCATTTTGAGACCACATGTAATCCATAAAACTCTCTCTGGTATGTAATAAACATTATCATACCCTTGCTCCAAACTTGTGATATTACCAAGAAAATCTACTGTATAGATCCTTATGTTTTCTGAAATCAGCACTTCTCTTCAGAAGAACCACAACTATAAGGCTGCTGGGTTTTAAAGCAATCTTTTTCACCCTGTATGATATGTGGCTGCAGTTCCTACGTGACTACTTGCATCTGGTTAGCTTACTGGCTAGACTTTTACGTATATTTAGTGTTTATATGTTCTAAACAAATGTATGCTGGAGGACACTACACAATCAGACATTTAGTATGGCTAAAATTTCTCTAAGCAAACAAAGACATATCTTGAACACAAGAATAAATTCTGCAAATTTTAAAACATTACAAGCAATGGATAGGTCCATCTAAGATCACAGGAACAACTGCACACTCTCCGGGATTAACAACTATTTGGTGGGTAGTTGTATGAGTAGTATGGTAACTACATTACAGATGAGGGCCATTACACAGAGATGGCAAAGAAACAGAGGATGGCCTCAATACATAAACTCATTCAGTTGCAATGGTCTAAAGAAGAACATAATTGATGTCCTCCATAGATCTAGAAAAATGGGGAATCTGAAACCACTTATTCATGCAGAAGCAGTTCCATAATATGAAGCCACTTACTCAGGGACTGTGGCAAAGCCACAGTTGAATTCTTTAGGATTAAATTCCCTTTAGAAACTAACATGTCATTTTCATGGTAACTGAACTGCTACTCAAAGGAATATTTATAACTGGAAATGAAGGTAGGAGGGGGAATTTAAAGCTAGTGAAACAGGAGAAAAATCATGATTTTCAGGTTCACCAAAAAGCTTTGGAGTTTTCTCTGGCTCTCATGATAATGGAAGTCACTTTCCTAGGTGATGAATAGTTAATTCATTGGATTAAGCATAAGGTTTTAATGCAATACAAATAATAAACCTGAGTAAAATTAAACAATTTTTTACGTTTGGAATATTTTTTTCAGGCTATTTTAGATGAAAGAAGTGAAAAACCTTCTGTGTAGGTGGAGAATACACTTCTCAGCTCCTCTGTGAAAGCTGATGTGTTCCCATGCTAAAGCACTGATGTTGCCTAGTTAGATACTGAGAAAGAGCCTACAGCTAATACCCCTCTAATTAAGACAGCTAACTCAAGTAATTACTGCACGCAATAATTTGTAATGTTAAAGAAAACCGAACCATATATTTTGATACTTAATGGTCAGGGGTCTGTTCAGAGTTATATTTCCACTTGACTTGTGACAACTCAGCCAGCATGAACTAAGGGGCTTCACTACGATCACTCTCTTGACATGCTTAGTTTGAAACAAGCTGGTTTTCCATTGTGCTGTGCTAGAGTTATTATTTGTAAAACTCTATTTTACATGCAGCTTAAAATAAAATACTGAATTGCATCCCAGAGATTGTTTTCAGTTTTAGGACAGCTGTCCTTCAACTAGAAGAAAATATTTTAATGGATTAATCCACTAAACTATTAATATTTATCAACCTATACTATTTACCTAAAGTCCCTGCAAGTCAGGGCATTTGTAGGAAAGGGAAATAACTTTTCCCATGCAATCTCACCAGAAGGAGTTAAAGAACTTCTGGACTTTAAAGAGTCTAAGAGCAGACTGTTTAATGTTGGTGAGAAAACTTAGCACATTTGATCTATCAAAAGCCTTCTTTAATAATTTCTCCTAGCATTTACTTCATAAATTTGTTAGTGTGCATGAGAACAAGACTTTTTTACTCCTGCTTTGCTCCTTTACGGTCATATAAATTCAGGTGGTTTTCTGTATGTTTTAAAATGAGTTATAGTTTTCTTCTCCTTAGGAGATCACAGCTGCTTGACTCACAGTGATTAAAAACAGCTTCTAGTAACAGGTGAAAGAATATAAGAAATAATATCAAATCACTTTAAAAAACACTTCTCAGACATAACTTTGTAAGTTTGCTGTAAGTACAACATATGTACAGAAAAGAAGGAAAGCACTTATTGTCACTTCTTTCAGATGACTTTGAAGACTTTAAAAACACAGAGAAATAAAGTCATCCAGAAAGCATGCTAATAAAACTTCATACCAACACTCAGTATCATATTCATTCTTTCCCCCAATCCATCCAATTAAAAAAGAAAAATAACTTTTAACGAAAACACACAATATATTCAGTGAAATTACCAAGCTAAACTGTACATTCCTTAATCGTAAATACTGTAGCCTCATATTGAAAATTACATTATGCTCATTAAATTCCTCAGGCCAAGTCTCTCAGTCCCTCATCAGTTACAAGTCACACGGCACTTCCACTACCTTTGGTTTTGTTTCTGTAATATTAGCATCACCATCACTTACTCTGTCATTAATACAGATTTTTTTTTGTCTTTCCACATGATCAGACTCTGATGGAACACAAGTGAGACACGTGTTACAACTCAGTAATACTGACAGCCGTCTACTTACACTCCCTGTTTAAGTATATTATATGAAATGCGTAAGAGGCATGGTTGCTTGTGTAAATATAACCCACAGATGCATACTCAGTCACCTACCTGTATGTGGCTCAATAGAAAAGTAAGGCTGTCCTTCCAGAATGCTATAAACCAGCTTGGCACTATTTCCGTAAACTGGATCATCTGCATCTGTAGCTGTTACTTTAGTAACAAAGGTGCCTAAATAAAAGGAATATACACAATTAATGTTTACACTCTTACTAGAAATTCATATAACTTATTCAAAACATAATTTGAAACAAAAATTAATTTCCTTGTGAGTTGTATGACAAAAATAAAAGAAGAAAAAACATCAGTAACAACTTAAAACATTACTTGTGGAACACAAACAAAACATTTTCCTTCAAGATGATATATGCCAGCAGACTGAATTTCTGGGTAAAAGAAAAACCTTCTTAGTAGCTTTATTATTTAAGGTTTCTTTGTAGAATGCATTTAAAGCTACCTGATAGATCTGTGTAGACTTCAAGCATTTGCAAAGGAACCATATCAAAGGGATACGAAATACAAGGTTAATAATACAATATAATATGTTGCATTTAAGATTTGCAAAATGACATTTGAAAGAACCTTGCCAAGTTACAGAGACCGCATAGAAAAGCAATAATAAAAAGGATTCTTTTTTTCTCTTGGCTTGCAGCCATAATAAGGGTTTGATGTGGCCACAGTGACAGAGTTAGGACAACATCTATTGTCTCTGAAATGAGTCTCTGCCCCAGAGGAGGGCATTGTCTAGCCAGAGTTATAAATTCCATATTCTGACCAAAAAAAAACAGAAGAAAAAATTAAGGAAATTGCCCCTTTTATTTCTTAGGCAACATAGCACTTGCCATTTCTGTAAGAAGTAAAATCAAATGAAATTCAGTCAGTTACATTAAGCTTGCTGCAGACTTTTTTTTTGATGACTTAAAAATATAATGATGACATTAATTAGGCTAATAATAAGACGATATCTACAGAGGAAGAAAAAGCAAGAGTAGGAGAAAGGTTGAGGGCTTGTGCTGGTTTTGGCTGGGGTAGAGCTAATTTTCTCCATAGTAGCCAGTATGGGGTTGTTTTGGATTTGTACTGGAAACAGTGTGGATAACACAGGGATGATGTCGTTCC
>NW_009259237.1:550137-551390 GCF_000687185.1 Egretta garzetta
CTCGCGTGTACACGGGGGAGGGGGGCGGGCGGGGGGGGTGACAAGAAGCTGGGAGGGGGCACAGCTGGGACAGCTGACCCCAACTGACCCCAGGGGTATCCCATACCATATGAAGTCACGCTCAGCATATACAGCTGGGGCAAGAAGAAGGGAGGGGAGATGTTCGGAGTGATGGTGTTTGTCTTCCCAAGTCATTGTTACATGTGATGGAGCCCTGCTTTCCTGGAGATGGCTGAACACCTGCCTGCCGATGGGAAATAAGGAATGAATTCCTTGTTTTGCTTTGTTTGTGTGTGTGTTTTTGGCTTTACCTGTTAAACTGTCTTTATCTCAACCCATGAGTTTTCTCCTTTTTATTCTTCTGATTCTCTCCCCCATCCTGCTGTGGGGGGATTGAGCGAGCGCTGCATGGTGCTTAGTTGCCAGCTGGGGTTGAACCACGACAGGGCTGAATATGTTTCTTACGTTCAGAAAGGTAAGAATTGCAGCACCCACCAAAATGCCCCCCTTTCTGTATATGCCAATAAAAACTCTTCCTCTTCCTTCTCACACTTTGTGTGCTGCTGAATCCAAATTATGTGTCTCTTCAGGAGAGGAACAGTCAAGTAAAGGGGGAGGAGATCCCTTTGGCATGCCCTTGCATTGTGCTATCTTCTTTGTATGGCACATCGCCACTATGGCTTTGGGCAGTTTTGTGCCATACAGTACATGCAAATTATTCAGATGAATGTTTGCATATTTAGAGAGAATTTGCATATCACCCAATAGCTTCCATTTCACGCTTTCCCACCTGGCCACTTCAAATATCAGGGCAAGATATGGGGCTAGCAGGATTTGGGAATGCTACAGGGATGGATAACACCTCGCTTATGGAGTGGAAGTTCTGCAGTGCCTGAAGTTATGGCACGTTTGCTGCATGGGAATAATGGGATAATCCCCAGGGAAGAGAATGCAGGTTGCAGAAGTACATCTCACTAGAGAAGAAAAAGCCTATGGCTTGGTCACTTATTTTGGCTACTGGCATAAGTTTATCCATTCTTACAGGGGGAGAACATCAACGAAGGGAAGTGGATCAGCTGATTTTCAGGCCAGCTCTGTCATCTGGCAGGAAAGTGCCCCACCAGCACCTCTCCTGCTGCTCAGCAGGGTCTAGAAGAATCCACGTGGCCCACAGCTGATGTGTACCACATGGAAGAGGAATGCAATGCCGGTGAATATTATGTTGTATCTATCTTTGACAGATGCTTGCTGAA
>NW_009259237.1:551943-577135 GCF_000687185.1 Egretta garzetta
TGAACCGGTTCTTATAAACATGTAACTTGCTTATGTTCTGAAGCTTAACTGTTTTTGAAGTTGAAAGGTGATCTTATACCAAACCTTTAATATAATAATCTTTAACCTACCACTGGGCGTGAGAAATGGGCTTTATCCTCAACTTGATGGTGAGTTTGTAAGGAATTAACATCAGAAATCTGTTGTCTGACCAATTACAAATCTTGTTGTATACTCAGACGCTAACAGACAATGCCTGGTAGCTTTGAGTAAAAATGATAAAGAGTATAGATGACACAAATGTGGTCCCCAGCCTTGTAGCAAGTACAGCAGCCTCAGCCCATAGATGATATCCTGACTGACTTCCTTCATATACAGGAGAATAAAAACACTAACAGGGAAGCAACCATGGGGCACACGCAGAGGCCGAGGCATAGGGTACAGAAAATAAATGAAATTGGGAACAATGACAAGGAAGCATGCAGGAAGCTCGAGTTTGGATGTTGCAGGAACAGAGGAACAAAAGGACCCTTTGTGGCTTGCCCACAGTAGTTACAAAGCATGAAAAGATGTAGCTATTAGAATTGTCTCACATATTTAAGTTTTGTTGGCTCACCTTCTGTAACTCATACACCAGTTACAAGTTCTCTATTTTGTTGTTCCTACAGAAAGCAATCTCTTAGCCAAGCTGTACCTCCCCCCTTGCAGAATCCAGGCTATAGCCCCACCATCCCAGCAGGACATTCCCTGCAGTTCACAGCTGCTGTTCCGTGTGTGATACCAAATACGAATGTAGAGGTCAGTGCTTTCTTCAACTGGATTCAAACTGAAATAGCAGGTGATGTCATAGGTTTCTGTGGCTGCTATCACAAAACTTTTGTTTTGTCACCTTCTAAGACAGAAGAGGTTTGTGCAGAACATCATACAATGGGACAGAGCTGGAATAAGATAAGGCTCATCACAGAACATTGAAAATTTTTGTGAGAGTATTTTATCTAGGCTGATCCATTTTGTTGCCATGATATACTTTATACACGAAGGAAAATAAAGAAGTGAAACTGTTGACTGCTTTGAGATTGTGTTTGATTTGCCTAGCTGGCTCTCATTTCAAAGGACTTCAGAAATAATTACATTGCTTGTTTAGAAAGATTTGATATATAATGCCTATTCTCTTCTTATTTCACTTGAGAATTCCTGAAGACTTTTATAGATATTTATTTCAAGATTTCAACTTAAATGGGTATGCTGATTCTTTGATAAACGCATCCTTTCTCCCAAGTGTTCATTAGACATTAAAGTTGAATACGCCTTAATAAAAAGAGGCAATCAGTGTCTAACATTGCTTCCAATCCTGATGCTCAGCTCTCAAGATTTTTTTCTTATGATATAAAATAATTTAATCACTTATTGAGGCCCCAAGTTTATCTGAAATTTATACATACATTAAAAATACATAGGTAATAGTCAGTATTCCCGTTCACTGTTAATATACACAAGGGGGGGGGGGGGGGCGAAATGGCATACCCTTCTGCTTTCCCTTACAAGTCACTTGAAGCGTGACTATAATCTCACCTAATAAAACTAATGAAGGGAATGGAAAAATAAAATGCTCTCCCAGCACCTAGAAATCAATTTCTTACACTGCCAGTCTCTGCCACTCAGCACTTCATTTCCGACCATCATACGCAGTTCTGAGAAGGTCTCTCAAATTCAGTAATTTGCTCCCAAGATCTTATTGATGAAAACTGTTTATGAAAGATGTAAGCAATCATGAAACAGAAATTAAAGAAATTACTTCCACTATTGAAATTAGTTAAGCTTTTACATCGTTTAAATTTTATCACCTTTAATTTGAATTTTTTTGTTTGTTTGTTTTATGCCTTGAATCAAAACTTAGGCAGGTGTGAAACATGCCACATGAATATGTTCACAATGGCCATAAGAAGTATGTAACTGAGCAAACTCTGTCCCCTCTGCAGCTGCAGAGGATGTTGCTACATCAGTGCTACTCTGGTTCCACTGCAAGATGCTAAGGGGTCCAGGAAAAGTAGCAGCCTACTATCCCACTCCCATAAGCAACAGAACCCTTTTCAACTAAGCATGAACAAATGATTTGGAGAACTGAGAGACTCCTGAGGGTGAAAACTAGTGCAGAAAAAAGGAACTCACCGCCACCCTGGCTGCTATTTAGGCAATCTCACGAACACAGCAGAACTCTCCATGTTTTGGTCTAGAGCTTTGGATGATCAATATTTAAGCAGGATTTTACTCCACTACAGACACTGTAGTTATAAACTACATGTGCATAAATATTTTTTATGTGCATAATAAGCTCAGTTTTAAAGGTAAAAATTGTGCATTGAAAAAGCAGTAAGAATGCAGGGAAGAGGACTTACTAAGCAAAAGCTATTTGAAAAGCAACATTCCGAATTCTACCCAGCAAATAAACAGCTAAGGTTTCTGTTTGTGTTTAATTTTGACTGCATTTGGCTCGTGTTTGTTTCTTCGTCAATGCTACAACGAACTCATTTAGCTAGAGACTATAAATCTGAAATGGTGCGAATTTTACAAGAAAGCCACTATTATATTCCAAGTCACTGTTGTCCTAATTACAATAATATAGCGGTTTTATATAATCTGGCCCACCAACACAACCACTGTTTCTTTTTTTCTTTATGTACCTAATGCTGCCTTATGTAAAACAAAACCATTTTTTCAATAGATAAGGCAAATTTTAAGACGTGCCCTTAAAAAACTTTCTGCATTTTTTTCTGAGGTACACTTTTGCAATGCTAATGACCCTGTGATTAAACATGGGCTGCAAAGATTCAACAGATTTTAATTAATGAGCACTTCTAATGTGATTTAGCCATTAACCATTGCTGATTGTTTTACTCTGTTAGTGTCAGGTTTCATAGTTTCTCTCTGCAACAGGCTAGCAATCAGAGACGCAATTAACAATAAAAGAATTTTTATATGGCTAGGTAAGAAAGCCTGTGTTTGCTGGCAAACTAAGATTAAAAGCCATCATAAAAAAAGATGTGTGTGCTCAGCTAGTGCTCTTCTGTTGTTTTGGCTGTGTTTTTATGTGCAAGTCAGGGTACAGATTCTGCACATTAGTCAGAAAGAAAAATGCATAAGCTGCCACAGGGAGTAGGAAAGCAAATTTTTTGGTGTGGCAGTGAAATGCACGTATTGGGGAAAAAAAAATAAAATTCAAACTTGTATGTTCTAGAGGAGGTAACGCATAGTCGGTGCCAGAAATTTACATGAATCCATATTCAATGAAGCAACCATTTTGTTGAAAGATTGTAATGGCTGGTAAAAATAAAAAAAATGTGACCATAATGCAACCTAGTGGGACCATGTTTTCTCATTTTCCCAGGGACTTCTGGGTTTTTTGCTTTTCTGATGCCCTTTCTGATCTCCCTCACTCTTTCTCTCCTACTCTTCCCCAAATTGACAGGCTGAAATCTCCATTTCATTCAGAAGATCTGATTACCAATCTGACAGGGCATTAAGGATATATTTGCATGAAAAAGACCTACCATTATTTACTAACTGTTTTGTTTTTCTAAGAGGATCACTGTGCTTCCAAATCTCTAGCTAGGTTGTTTTGAGTTTGGCTGATAGTAGCCCTGCAGTCAGTAGTGGTCAAAGCAAAGCATTGTTTGTATTCAGCAGGTCAGATAAGCATTCTTTCCAAAACGAAGCCTTTTCTTCACTGTCCTTCTTTGCTATAATCTCACAGGTAGCATGACAGTTGTTGTCATGGCAACTATTTTTTTATTGAATAAAACTGCAATAATCTCATAAAAACCTGTATAACTTCTTGACATGTAAATTATTACTGCCTTAAAGCTGAAGAAACTTATTCTTATTTGTTTTTCATTGTTCCTGATTTTTTTAAATACAAAAACATAGTTTTAAGCCTTATCATCCTGTATTACCCTATAAGACCATTTTTAAACACAAAAATCTATGAATTAAAGATTTTACCAGCCAAATAAAGAAACCATATACGGAATACGAATTTGTGTAATGCACTTCAAAACTTGTTAATGTATGCAAAATACACACATAATATATCATTGGTATTTTAAATTGCATAGCTTGGTGTGTATGCAGATATACACACATATATATGTGGGGATATTGTACGAGTGTTTTAAGAGTTCTTCTGCAGAACATACATTATCTTGCTCCTACCTTCAGTACTTGAATGTATATTTTTTTTATTATTATTATTAATAGTTATTTTATTGCCAAAGTTCTAAAAGCCTGATACATGGATTAGGTCTCAAAAAGCAAGAAAGTCCTCTCCCCAGAGACTCTCCAAGAGCCAGGAAAGACAAATGCAGACAGACAACTGAAGACAGACAAGGAGACGACAAGAGGATGCCAACCATTTGGGGAAGGAATGCTGTCAGCACAGAGCGGTGCTGCTGCCTGACCTACCTGCTGTCAGGCTAGCACAACGACCCCAACAGTAGAGCCTACAGTACGTAGGCATCGTGGAAGAGTTCTAAGGACTGCTTTGAGAACAGATGACAGAGGTCTTGTGTGTGTTTTTTGGGAGATCATCCCATACTTAAAAGGAAAGCATGCGAAAAATAGAAAGGTATTTGCTTTTTAAGTGTCCAGTGGATCCCTTTCAGTGATGAAGAATTAAAGTAGGTGGAAGATGACATCCTCAGCAGTGGTAAGGGGTAGAGGTACAGGCCAGAACGGTCCACTAAAGGAAAACTTGGCAACTCACGCTTGACAAGCTGGAGAGACAGGAGGGCCAGAATGTATTCTGCTCTATCTATAGTCGAATCCTGTACACAGCCACTCCCAGAGGGGGAAATGAGAAAGAAATTTGTGTACTTTACAGATGTAATACTGATATGTGGGTGATGAAAACGATATAAATACATAGATAGATACAAGACTTCACTTAATCTTCTGCAAAAAGAAAAACAACAACAAAAGCTTCCTTACAATGAGAAATTGTACAAGGAGGAATAGCTCCCCAAGGGAAATAACAGAATCCTCCTCACTGAAGAGTTCACTGTATTGCACAGGATGCTAGATAATGTATTCCAGGGGAAAACCCTAGAAAGACAGGAAGATTAACTAATAGGGTAATTTGTCTTTCCCAGCTGTAATTTATTTGACTCTAAGTAGTGAAATACTCTGATGCTGTCATGATCTTGTTTATGATGATTAAGGTAAGGAAGAAGGAAAAGAGGGTTAATTCATACAACCGAGTTTTAAGCTCAACTGGCTAAATTAGATACCTAGTTGCACTAGCTTTCTGCTCCATCCAAGGGAGGAAGACAGAATTGCCTTCTCATGGGATCCTCCTTTCTTGCTTGACCAGAGAGGAATCCAAATTAAATTAGCCAGCTAATGTGAATGCCTAAATGTCAATCATGTGACTACTCTCTTACGTGTATGTACTCAAAATAGGCCATAGCCGTCCATAATAGTAACCCTCCAGGAACTTGTAAACTGGCAGACCAACATCTAGGACAAGCAAAATCTTGCAAGACTTGTGTTTTCATTTACATTATTTTCCATATATATACACACAGGTATGTGCACTTATATACTCACATAGACATTGTATACGCTTTCTGAAAAAAACCTGCAAGTGTTATAGTTCATATTCTTTTTTTTCTATCTAATCTAAAATACTAGAATAACAAAATGTTGTTTGTTTTGCTAGTTTGCTTTATATAAGCAGGTGTATGTAATGTCACTGAAAAGCAAAGAAAAAGATTTGAGAACCCAGCACTCTGCAGACCTACAGGAAACGGCAGATGCTGCCTCAGAGAATTGATAGTCCAAACCAAAAACTTTAACACCTCAAAAATCTGGCTTAATAAAGGGATCTGAAAGAATCAAAGAGGAGCAGCTCGGTCAACAGTAGGAAAGAACCACTACAATTAATTGTGAAATACCATGCAGGAAAATGCAAGAAAGTGTTTCCTGTTACTACCAGGAAAATAGTCTTTTCATATATCTCTGGGATACTAAGTCAGGTTTAGCTCCGTAAGCAGAAGAGGAATCTAGTTGTTTCTTCCAAATGTTACGTATTTCTTAAAGCAATTTTTAGAGTAGATAGTTTAGAAAGTTAATGAAATCTTAAAAAAATCATGCAGTATGTGTATGAGTCAAAATCTCTTGAACAACTGAATATCCTACCACATGTAACACAACAATGTTTTTAGATTGCTTGTGTCATTTTAAGGACTTTTTATAATGTGAAGGAAATAGGAAAAATATATTGTATGCAAATGTGTAACTGCAGAAGTATGAAAGGTGCTTGCTATGCATAGGAGAAAAATGCCTTCTGTACAGCCCACAGACAATGGAGCAGGCTGGCAGCCTTCAGCATTTTACATCTGTATAATGAGGACTGTAGGAAGCATGGCTGTGAAATCTAATAAGCTGCATATTTTACAATTTTTTTGTGCATAAACTAATTGTTTTAGAACTCTGATGCTACCTTTTTAACATGATCTTCTGCAAACAAGAATGTTTTACATCAGAAATATATATTTAGATCTACTGATACAGATAACTTTTTGGCAATTATCCTTGCTGATGTTACCTACTGCTTGGATTTAGCTTGCGTGAATCTTAAAAGAAAGGACACTGCCTTTTCAGTTTTAAGGTTGGCAGTTCTTTCTTTCCACAACTTGGAAGGTGGTGCCATTAGACAGCCTGCAGGTATTCCTTTATTAATTCCCCTGGGTGGCTGTTTGTTAGGATTAGAATATAGTCTGTAACATTACAGGCAACAGTAGAAGGGTAAAATATATTTTATGTTTGGCTTAAAGAATTATGTTTTCTTTTCATGTTATTCTTTTATTCTTCTTTTAGGTATCACCCTCACTACAGAATATTAATTGATATTTGCAAGACGTGGGAAATAGCTATTCTTTTCTCCAGGACATTTTGAAAGACTGCTTGTCTCTTATCAATTGACTATTTCTTCGGCATTCATTCTGCGAGGTCCCCAGGCAAAGACAGTAAAATTGGATGATCACTGTGCTCTGTATTTCCAAGCAGAAACAAAAGTACCATAAGGGTTGTTGATTTCGATGGAAGTTTCAGGTTATGCTCAGGTGTATTGTATAAAAATATAAATAAATAAGTAGACCTAGCTGTTTACTGCAGAAATTCTTTCTTTTACAACTTTCTGTTGTGAAAACAGAAAATGGCTGGTATAATCTTGCAGCTTTGATGCTCTGCTTGCTTTGTTTGGTAGCGTGAAGCCTATAATGCCAGCAACTGTATTCCAGGTTGCAATAGCAGACTCTGAAATATTGCCCCCTCAGGCCACCGCGGAGCAAGCATATGGCAGCAGCGACCATTCGGGCCCCAGGGAAAGGGTACAGTTGAATCAGCTGCCCAGCAGTACTCTACCGGCTGATTCATGAGCAAGCCGTATTGACATCAGCTCCACAGGCAATTGCTTATCTGTATTCATGAAGAAACATTAAGTGCTGCAGATTCAGCGACCAAACAAAGACAGAGGTACTAATTCAGGGCAGGGTGGGGAATGACCAGTGCCAGAAAAAAAAATGGATTCTGAATTGGGTCTGAATCTCATTTTCCCAAATGTCAAGTGTGTCCATCAAAGAGACTTCTAACACAGGCCATCTGAATTAACAGAGTTTGAGGAGTATTGGTCCTCCAGCGCTCTAAAGCTCAATCTTTTGTGTTAGCAGAATGATACAAGTTATACTAATAAAAGTTTCTGTGAAAATACTACCACGCTGAATTCGATTTTCTGGCCTAGAACTTTCTACCTCGTGGTTAGAACCTATCTACATTTCCCACAGTTGAAAAAAGAGAGAATATGTTCCAGTCCAGTTCTGAGGGGTTTCATAGAGCCTCAGTCTGGCAGAAATCTGTGCTGGTCTGCTTCCTCTCATCAGTCTGTTTTCTAGTCAAAGACTTATTTTCATATAGTCACAGAACAGAAATACGACGATGTGTTTGATATGTACAAATGAAAGCAACGACAAAGAATTTCAGCAGCAGAATATATGCAACAAGAACAAGATGTTTGTGACTATGAGACAAGAATCATCTGGAGAAACGACAGCGGGAGAGTTTCTTGTAGAGTACCTAGTACTAGAGAAGCATGCTTGCCTAAGACTGCTGAAATTTTCTCTGCTCTGCCCTCGTATGATCAACATACAGCTATGTCCGTCTGTCCATCCTCATCCTGTGAAACAGGAACATTGCAGGAAGATGTATTCCTTTATACAGAACTCCATAAGGAACTATGACTTCAGTTCTGGACAAAGGGCTTTTTCCTGAGGAGTTTATCTTCACTATGTGTCATTTGTGCAACATTCCTTCGTGCAAAGGGAATGCATGTGTGCAAAAAATGGAAAATTCGTGACAAATTGCTGACGCTTAACGGAGAGGAAAAAAGGCAGCTTTGGTCTAGGAAACCACTACGCATCAATAGCTCCATAGTTTGCACAGGTAATTTAAGGCTTATTTCTATGAACCAGACAGCGTCTTCAGAACCTGAGCATTCAAGTACTTGTTGCCATCGGTACAAAGTATTTTGAGCAATGCCACTGATTTTAGAAACTCTGTATAAAGTCAATGAACTAGCTTAGTACACTCAGGACAGTATAGGTCAGTGCAACTAAAGGGTCAGATTATAAACCCCTGAAGAGCAATATCATAACTTCATCCGTGGTCCTCGAGCTCATAATAGTAATTTAAGAACAATATAAAGAGATAATGACATTTTCAATCGGATCTCACGAGAAATCAAAAGTACAAAAATAAGAGCACATACTCAGAAATATGTTTTTTCAAGGTTCAATAACAAGTCAAATTAAGGAGAAGTTTTGAATATATCCTAACCTATTACTTAAGTTTACTTTTGACACTGCTTTTGGAACCATGTCTCAGTCACACAGAACATACAGAAGATTTTAAACACATGCACAGTCACTAAATAAATCTCTCACGTAAAATGCTCTTCAGTACCACAGCTAGAGAATTTGATTATGCACAAGATGAACAAGTAGAGGAACAAGACAACACAAAGATATACATTTTATAACAGCTGTTACATTATTGCCATATTTTTACAACATCTGCTGTTTTTTCCTTAGCTTTTGCACTCCCTTTGCATTTACCCTTTGGGCTAATTTGTAGTTGACCCCAGTAATATAGTCCTTTTACTCTACAATTTTGTGACAAACTATCATTGATTTAACAGTCATCCTCAGTGCCTTAGAAATCAATGAATACATAGGAAAAAACCCAGTAAGACAGTGTGGTTGATCTTGATAACATTTCAGGACAGGTTTTTATCGCAACTTTCTAATTTATCAAGTTATTTTATCATTATTCATATCACACATTGCATGTTGACTTAATATTCAGCAGATCTTGTCCTTCTGCAAACAACTGGTAACTGGAAGAGAATTAGTATCTTTGGGAGAACTGGAAAGAAAAGCTACTCTGTGTACAGTGTGTTTCTATTATACATGGCTATACTAAAGAACTCTGTTCTGCTTTGGGGAAAAAAAAAAAAAAGGAATGATTTCTTATTTACAGTGGTGTAATCAAGGGCAAACTTTGATCCAAAGGAAAACATTGCTAAGTAGATGTGCCTGTGCCAAAACTGGAAATTGATATTCTGACTCAACTGAAAGCCTAAACCCTTTCCAACAAAGACCTTTTCCCCCCAGTAAATAGTTTTCATGGAAGCACTTAAGGACAAAAATACTACTCTAAGCTTTTTCACATTGTTAATATTTTCAAGTGTTAATGGCAAAATCTAGAGCAATGGCAGACTGAATTCCACTGTATGTATTTTAAGATGGTTTTTTTATGACTGTCAGGGAAATTCTTAATATTTGGTGATTACTAAAGTTTGTCTGTTTACCTTAATTCAGACAAACTATGAGATAAATCTCTTCCCTTATGGCTTTTGTTCTTTTTCCATCTGTACCCTTTTTTATTTCACCAACACGTTTGTCACTCTACTTCTGTCGTCTTCTGTCTTTCAACATGACACTAGCTGTCTAAACACTCTTGGCTTCACTAAGAATGAAGTCAAGAAATTTCACTCCTCATTCCTCTCCTGAAAAAAAGATCCCAAAACTATACTGTTTGGAGACAATATACACTTTTGCTCCCATTATCACTTCTGCAACATGCTTTCAGGGAATTTGTGAATCTGTGCATAGCTGAGAAGGCAACACAGAAACAGAACATACTTGGGGGGGGTGGTTTTTTTTTTTTTTTCCTTTTTTTTTTTTTTCCTTTTCTTTTCTTCAAATAGGCTACAGGACCAGTTCCAATTACCCTTGTGGATCTTCTAAGATTGCTCATTCATTTACGTAACATGCTATCTTCACTGCAGGCACATATACAGAGCTCGTAGACAAATGGGGGAAAAAAAATAGAGTCATGGGGTCATGAAGTCCCAGAAGCTTAGCTGAATCTCTTTTTAAAAGGTTTTAACTGGGTTTCATTCCCAGTGTGTGCCTTTGCATCTAAAAGTGATTAAACAAGATTTACAGACAAATGAAATTATTTCCTATTTGTGAAATATAATAGTGTTACAATGAAGTGATTCCACAGATTTCAGAAATAAAAGATTAAACTGCTCAGTTTCAGCAAAGAACACATTCTCCATATACACTATTAGCTTTCACAAGCAAATTAATTATTTTGGAGTTGGGGAACAGGGCTTACTATAGTAGATGATATAGGAATTACATAAAAAAAAAGGAAAGGAACACAAGGATGAAATAAGGGAAAATTCAATTTAGTTCTCAAAACTTTTTTCTGGAATGTGCTCCTCTCTTTCCTCAAAGAGAGAAATAGATTATTTCAGAATAACTCTGAACACAGTGACGATACACACCACTCAGTACGTGTGTGGGTGTGCGTTCTGTGAAGACAGCTGAAAAGTGAGCATCATTCCTACCGGAGATAACACAGTGCAATACTAATCGTCTTTGCACCACGTAGTGGGAGGAAAGCCATGCAAATCCTTTTCTTTTTGTTTTAGCAGGAAAGCAGGATTTTCCAGATATCACTGAAACATAACATCAAAATCAAACAGGCTGGATTGTGGCCGTATACGCGTGATAATCCCGTGTACTGGCACAAACACGCGTTCATACGTATCACACACAAAAGTTTCCACGTACTTTCACATCTCCATAGTGTATAGTCATGCAAAAATACCAGCGACATTCATATAATACATCTCTTCTAGCAAGGAACATAAGACCAGTATCTAATGTACCTATTAGAAAAACTGCATTGTGTTAGAACCTCACCATTGCATTACAGAACAATGGAAGGTTAATGCGTTCATCTGCATTTTATGCATTGCTTTCCACAGAGGTCCAAAAATAAAATGCCTTGCACTGCATCCTCATTACATAAGTACTATATATATAGCATATGAGTTCCTCTTCTGTTTCAGAGAAGTCAGAATTGGTATAAGCATCTTGAGGAAAGAAGAGGTTTAGTAGAACTGCGTTTTATCCTGAATAAGAACACTGTGCCTGGTAATGACTGTGTCGTAGAAATGTCAAGGCTGAAATTACTAGTGGGTGGAGATCTCTTTAAGGGGAATTAATTAAGTGGATAATGGAAGTGAAATACTCTTAGTGTGGCAAAAAAAATTTAAAAAAAAGAAAAAAAAAATCCAAACCACCCCAACCCAAAATTTCCTTGAACTTTGAAAGGAGACAGGGTTTTCCTATAAACATTATAGAGGAGTTAAAGTCATTTCAAGAGGACTAATAAAACTTAAAGAAAGTTAAAATAATTCATGGATCATCATTTAGTACAGCTCTTGATGTTGCTACCTGTGGGTTAAAAGAGGAACGCAGAAGGAAACAGTAACAGCAGCATTGGTGAAGGTGTAACATTCTCATCTTCACCTTTCCAGCCGTGAAATTTGGTTCTATCAGAGATTAAGACGCAGACTTGACTGCATATCCTGCATAGATTTTACAGTCATTCATGGCCCATGTGACACAATGGCAAAGTTTTAAAGGGGCAGCTGAGAATTAGGTTTTGTTTTTCAACAAAAGAGCAGGAGTGTACGGTTGTGCTTCTTCAGAGAAATAGTTTATAAATGTGCACTCCTAGGAACGTCACATAAAAGACACACAAGGATCAGGGATCATGAAGGCTGAACGTTTTACCTTCTATTCTCTTGCTCTCATTGCACTTTTACCACCTTTTAAACCTCACGTTAACCAAGTCACTAGATTTTTATTCATCTGATGTTCTGACTAGTTTCCTGTCATAGTTTTCGGGTTTTTTCTCCTCATCTTCTTTACAGTGAATACTCCTTGGATAGAGGCCATGCCTTCATTAAGGATTATAAATACTGCTCATATGCACAGATATAAATTATTTTTATAGTAGCTTTTGTGATCAGAAACCATCTTTTCTTGCCTGAATATATTTTCATTTTCTTTTTTCCTAGAATACCAATCAAGTCCCATTCATATAAGGATTAACTGCCTTCAATTTCCCTTCCTCCTTCTCCTACTCCCTCCTTTTTGTCCTTTTTTTTTTTTAATTTAATTAAGCCATTTTCTTGCCTAGAGCTTCGCAAAAATATCTTCTGAAAGCAGGTCCATATTATGTTTGTGCTGCTGTATAATTAAAAGTAACTTAACAAATTAAACCTATGTTCTGGTAAAAGAACTGACATGCAGGCTTGAAAATTCACATATCTGTTTCGGCACAAGCAATTCAATGCAACCAAGATATGAAAATCTGTTGGGAGAAGAGTTGATAAAAAAAGTGAAGCCTCAGGTATCACCATCCAGTCAGCACACCATGCTTACATTGTACCAAATGTGAGCAAGAGAATGGTCCGGCTACTCACATTTCTCCTCTTTTTAACTAAACAGGACAGAACGATGGTTTTGAAACTTTTTGATAGGGTACTGCTTTATTTTACAAAGTGCCTTAGCACTCCTTCAATTATCTTGCTTTGACAGACGTAGACAAATTGCTGAAAAGCACATTATCCTCAACCTAATACTAGAAAATGTTAGAATTTACTCTGCATTTCATGGCCAGATTTTAATGTCTTTGCTTATACTGAATTCTTATGTTACCCTGAAATTGACTCTTCTGGTTTGATGGGTTTACTTCCCTTTTGCTTTAGTGACAGCTAAAGATCACCTGCACATGATATGTATGTATCAGTAGGGACTTAGGACCTGAGTAAGTAAATGTGTACCCCCGTAAGTTCATACGTACACATCTGCAAATACAGAACAAGGGACAAACTATGCGAAAAAAGAAAAATCTAATATATTAATCCATGAGGAAATAGAGTCACACTAATCCGACAAAATGAATAAATATAAGTAAAACGTATTAAGAAGATTATTTCCTACTCCTTTCTTTTTCTCCCCTTTCACACAGTTAATTTCCCTTTTCACAATCTTGTTCCGCAGCTTTCTCTGTTTTCCCCTTCCATCTTCCATGCAAATCCTATGGCTAATTGGTTAAGTCCACTCTAGAGTCTAACCATCAATTCCCAGACACAGCATCTTTCATTTCAATGTTTTTGGATGATTGCAGTTGCACTTAGAGGAAAACAAATAAGTATGTATCAACATACTGCAAGTGCTACATCTGTGTATGAAAATACACAAACAGATAATTAAACATCAACAAAATATCAATAGGATTAGAGTGTCATGTTGGAAAAAATCTTGATAAATCCTTCTCAATAACAATTCTCTAACTACAGTATCATAAGGGGAATATAAATTTAGCCCATTAAAGTGTTGTTGGACAAAGAAAGACACATTAATACATCTGTTAGTCATTTTCTTACTACTAAGGGACTCTACTATTGTGCTGCAGATGAAAGCTTTGGCCAAGAAGAGATTTGAAAATATGCAAATTAATGCTAACAACATCATAAATATCTTATTATTCATCAACAACTCAATGGCATACTGGCATAGTTTAAACTGTGAGTAATCAAAGTTCGACGATGTTTAGACATACATACCTACAACAGACATTTCTGGAACCGTGGCATGATATGGACCGTCAACAAACTCTGGGGCATTGTCATTGATGTCTTGAACCTTAATAATGAATTCTGAAGGAGGCTCCAGAGGTTTGTTTGTGTCCCTGTCGACTGCTTGAGCTGTTAGAGTGTATTCAGCTTTTTCCTCACGGTCAAGCCTTTTCATTGCATGAATGTCTCCAGTCTTGTCATTGATCACAAAGATTGTTCCAGCTCCATCTCCTGACAGAATATACTTGATTTTGCTGCTGCCAGGATCCAGGTCTGTATGTAACTAAAAGGGGAAAAAAAGCATTTTAGAGACAAAAATTACACCCGGAATTTTTTTTGCATTGGTCTAACCACACATTTTGTCAAGCTATTCTTTTGTACTTTAATCTTAGCACCAGTGATCCATATCTCAGCTTGAATACACAAGGAGAGTAGGGATTTGTATGCATACTAATCAAAAGTGAATGTAATCATAGGCATAATTAGACTTTCTATTTAAAAAGCAGCTGTTATATATATTTTTAATCCCTGTTCTAAAATGTAAATGCCTTTAGAACTATTATCAGCCAAAGTGAACAAGCACAGAATGTCCTTAACCTATTAGATCAAAGGGCGAATGAGGGATTAATAACAATATATATTTTAATCTGGTTTCTTATTTTTAGTTATTGCTTTCTGCTTAATTTCAGGTGACTGAAAATGACTGAACACTGGCATCTATGTAAATGTTGTAATGGACAGCATTCACAGAAATTTAGAACCGAATCATAACTTCGCTGTTAGCAGAATGTAAAAGGTTCTAAGATCATTATTCTAAAAGCATTTCCCATGAAAGAAAGCTTTGTTAAAGCAAGTTTCCAGAAATACAAGAAGCCGCCTTACACACATCTTCCCATTCTCCTCAATATCCCATTAGAAAAAATGTTTAGATTGTACTTGGCTTTTCAAAAAACAAGATAGGGTTTGTTATAATCTGAAACAGTATGAGAAAAATAGCTTTTCTTCTTTACTTTGAATATTTTTGTTAATTAAAAGCCTGAACTGAAGAACACTGGAGACAAAGGACTTCCATTGATTTTTTTGGTATCCTCAGAGCCAAGCACTAAATATCAGATTATCTCCAATAATTTTTAATTTGAGAGGGCGAGCACACCAATTGGTGGACCATATGTATTAGTGTCAACACATTAAAAAATACAGGATAACAACTTAAATATACAGTGACAGTGCTTTAAATTCTATTTACTATTAAATCTAACACACTCAATATGAATAATAAGAAGTGAAGAACATGTTATTAAAAAAAATTATCTTCCATTTATTTTCTTTATCTCTGCCTCACAAAAGATAGTCTGAAGGAAATATGTACAACCTGTTTGGGATAGCTGCAACATGACCTACAACAACTACAACTTGACTTGTTCCCGTTTGCTCATTTTTGTGCAGACAGCTCAAGAGAAGTTGTTGCTGGTTATGCATTTTACTCTTCAATCGACAACAGTGGTTTCTAGGGCCAGGCAGCATTGTCATTTGTTGTAAGAACCTGTATTAGGATATTAAAATAGGCGCATAAAAACAGCCTTGTAACACTGGCTACAGCCAAGCCACAAGTAGATTTTTCTGTCATACCACAAGTAGGCTCTGCAGGTTCTTCAGTAGATAATTGGTCACATACAGTTACATCTGCAAATTAGCTGTTCAGGAATAAGAGCTTAGAAAACTCATTAACAGCACCTTACAAAAAAGGAATCTCGAATTGTTGCAATGAGCACAGCAGACAACAGCAGTCAGGTCTGGTTTTCCAACTGATCTGGTTTATTATACCTGCAAAATCCTGGGCCACCAGTGTATTCTCTGCTCTGCTGTAATAGCAGAACTCCCACTGACTACAAGAGATGTAACTTCAGCCTCTGCGTTTTGCTGGGCAACGCATTACAACACCAACTATTACCACACCGTTGTTTTAATAACTTCTTAAAAGCGCTTTAACTGCCTGTCAATACGAACGACTCGATCCAGTTCACTCTTCCTTACCCAACCCACATGAACATACACATAGACATCATGTGACAGCTGAGTCCTTCTTCCAAAAACTCAGCCTGTTTTTCTTTTTGTAGTTGCCATCAGCTTTTACTTGAGAACAATCAGCATGATTTATGTTATGTTAATTTATGTTAACTGCACTCTCCTGTTGCTTGGTACTGCATTTTTTTTTCTACCCAGTAAGACATGTTAACACAACTTTTTTTTTTTTTTTTTTTTTTTTTTTTTTGTCTTAAAGATTCACAACAACCCCATGCAGGGGAAGAGTGGCTGGAAAGCTGCCTGGTGGAAAAAGACCTGGGGGTACTGGGAGTTTATGGAAATGACTTCTTGGGGCTAATTTTAATACAAAGCGGGGACAAGTCATGCAGAGGGGTCTGGAAGACAAGTCCTACGAGGAGCGGCTGAGGGAACTGGGGGTGTTTAGTCTGGAGAAGAGGAGGCTGAGGGGAGACCTGATGGCCCTCTACAACTGCCTGAAAGGAGGCTGTAGTGAGGTGGGGGTCGGCCTCTTCTCCCTGGTAACGGGTGATAGGATAAGGGGAAATGGTCTGAAGTTGCGCCAGGGCAGGTTTAGGCTAGACATTAGGAAAAACTTCTTCACCGAAGGGGTTGTGAGGCTCTGGAATGGGCTGACCAGGGAGGTGGTCAAGTCCCCATCCCCGGAGGTATTTAAAAGAAGGATAGATGAGGTGCTTAGGGACATGGTTTAGTGGTGGGATGGCAGGGTTAGGTTAAAGGTTGGACTTGATGATCTTAAAGGTCTTTTCCAACTTAAATGATTCTATGATTATTGTCCTTATGAGCAGGATTACACTCAATCTAGGTGTCAGCAACATACAAAAACTATTTTCAGGGTCCCAGAGCCTGTCAAGATCAATCCAGAATCTGTTTGTGTTATAAACCAGATTGTTGATACTTTAAGCATGTTTGATCCCTGTATAAAATCTACATATTATTAACGTTGCATATGAAGGTTTTGGCAGAATATTCATAGCTGAATTACAGTGATGTCATATCACAACATTTTCTGGACACACAACTCAGCAGAACAATTGGGAATGTCTCAGTCCACCAAACTACATGGAGCCTTACAGTGAAAAACTCTAATTTGGATTTCTAAGGGACTGGCTGGATAAACTAGATATCCCACACAGATATTTGAGAATGCTCAAAGATTCTCCAATTTGCTATCTGCTAACAAGTAGGAGAGACTGCCAGTATAATCTCTGGTGCAAGTTTTACCCGTATTATCCAACAGAAGTTATGGTTCACAGATCAGATCTGGTATAAATTAATGTAAAGCTATAAAATCTTTGCATTGCTAGTAAAATACCAAAAATGAAAATGAAAAAAAGTCTATGATTACTATTGTTTCTTCTAATCAGTTAAAGTCCTTTGTATCAAAAGAAAGAAATAGATACTGGTATTTAAAATACTATAAAATGAAGGGCTAAACATTAAACAAAAAGTGGGAAAGTTAGAAGCATTTTATAATCTTAAAATTGAAATGGAGTCTGATTAGCAGAAGATCAGTTTTTTTACCCAAAGATTAACAGTGGCAAAAATGATAGTAATTTTTTTTTAGTTCTTTAATAAAAACAAGCCATTAATATGGCATTTACTGAAATCATACATACTTTTTATGGTAAGCATCCAGGCTGGCAGATTGAAGATCTTTTCTAGGTTTTGCAGTTCTTACACTCTAATATAAAAATATTATAATAAATGACCTACAGAAGAGCCATTTTTCCAAGATCATTTCATTGTTTGGATTTAGGATTAAAACATCATCATCTACTTACAGTCACAGAACTGAAGTGAAATTCTAAGCCAGCAAGCATAGTATTTTTCAAGTAATATTTTCTCTCTTCTACCAGATGTGAATGATAATTTACAGCAATCGTCAAGCTTCAGCAAGCTGTGTTCATGTGAAGGTTAAAGATCATTAAACACATAATTATATAGGGTCTAGGTGAATGATAGAGAGGCATAATGAATATGATAAATGAATATCGGTTTCTGCTGAAAAAGCCTCACAAATGTAGATGTGAAACTGCTTTCCACACCTGTAGCTTTATTTGTTGTGCCTGTGCTTGAAAGCTGACCTCTTATTTTTCAGAGCAAGAATTTCTGTTTAAAAAAGGACACATGTATAGCTAGCCCCTGTGTCCCACTACTAGACAGCACCCCAAAGCAAATGGAAAAACATGTTTACTGGAAAACTTAATCATGTTCAGAGTGAGTCAAACTCACTTCCTTTACATGAGATTCAGTTAATCAGACATCAAAGGAAGTGAAATCTTTATCCGCAGTCACTGCCCTGCCTGTGTGACCATAAATTCAAACATCTCTCTCCCTTAAACTAGCAGAGGCAACTCCATCACCCAATTCATGCCTGGATTTATGGCATCAGGAGAGGTTTTGGATCCTCTCCTAGTTTTAATGGTGATGCAGATGCCCTGTATTAATACACTACTAACGGCTCCCATGTAGACTCAGCACAGGTCTGGTCCTAAAAAATGGAACTTCATTCAAAATGAACCCTCTGAATACCACAGTTTCTAATAATTATTAGTTTCTTTGTTATTCTACGCTATAACACATATGATAATCAATGAAGCCAGTATTGATGGTAACAGCACACACAGTGTACTTCCACAAAACCAACATTATTTTCACTAATAACCAATGCATATCTAAATGTATTGCCAACACACCATTCAAATATATAACGTATATTTATAGTCTCCCATGTACATACATTACAAACATGCATAATTACAATCAATGTAAGAGAAATTGCGGAGATGAAACTTATTCAAAGAGCCTCTCTGTTCTGTAGACATAGAAGTACCACTCTGCAATAAAAAACAAATACATGAGCATGTTACTGATAGTAAATTCTCCTATTCCATAGATATTCATCATATTTTTAACCACATTTTCTTAACAAGTCCTTGGTTCAAAACTAGGTATGCAGCCAAGGACTTAATGTATGGATGAAGGCTGCAAAAGCTGCAAGCTACGTTTGTAAAGATCTTTTGCAATTTTGAGTACATGGAGAGGTTTATGAGGCTCTTCTGCAGGTGGAAACCGTCTCACCTGCTCTCAAGTCAGCTACCCAGCAAATCAATGGTACTCAAAACAGCAGCTTGCTCAGCACAATGAATTTCATGTTCAAGCCACACGTTGACCATCAGGAAAGTACATAAAGCACTTGGGTCTGGTCCATGCCCAGAATTAGCAGAAAGCTGTTGGCTGGCCTTTCTAGTACAATTGGGCACTTCAAGTCCTCTCCAGGTGTGTCCTTGATGCACAGCTTGATACAGACTAGCCCGTAATGAGATGCATCACAGGGAGGATTCATCACCCCAATTTCCTCATATTAGTAAAAAAGCATAAATGTATCAATAATTCACAAGAGGGGGGAAATCCACATATTATGAAAATGCCCCTGGACATTTTCAATTAAGAAGAAAGAAGGTAACATTATGCAGTCAAGTTTTTATTTGAATTTGTTAGAAATAATTAATTCATCCTCGTGTAATTACAAGGGAATTACCCCTTCACTTGTTCCAAGGGAAAAGCCATAATCTGCCCTTAAACCTTCCACTTTAAAATTTCATTCTTCTCCTTCCTAACTCTGGAATCTTTTTTAAGAGATTAACTAGTGCATCACTGATTTTCACCTGATGTTGCACAGACAGACACACAACACACCAACACTATCTTAATGCTTCAGGTTCTTCTATTTGTTACCTATGCCTTGCTATACAATTCCTCATTTATGAGGCAGACGCCATTTGATGAATTTAAGAGACAGAATTTTCAGCTTTTATGACCCTTTTCCAGAACTGCTGGGTTCTAAGAAACTCTAGCTCATTCTGTGAAAGTATGGAAGGATTTCAGTGACTTTTAAAATCATTTATATATATCAATGCTTTCAAAAACTGTAATGCACCTTAGTCATCATATGTTTCTTTCTGTACGTGACTTTGCAGGGCTTTTTTTCCCTAAAAATATGAACATCATTAGGTGTTACAGAAGGTTGTTGTGTGTATTGTTGATGTGCTCCGAGACATAATGGACAATGAGCACATTTACTGATGACCCACAGTTTAAAAAAATCATTCATAATTAAACTACTATAGATAGATTCAATTCATTTGCACACAATGCAGAATTAATAAAGTGAATGCAATTTCAATTTAATAGAATATTTCATTTTCTCCTTGGACAGGCTGATCCCATCTTTAGTAATGGGAATTACAGCTGCACAATGGGGAAGAGGAAAACCAAATATTGTGCATTGTTATTCAGGGTAATGACAAATTGGGGCACAGACTTGATGTACCTGACATAATGTCAGTACTTGGAACGCTTTCAGAAAGGAAACAGACATGTCCATGGACGACAAAGGCTTCATTTAAGATATGAGAATCATGTAACTTGAAGCCTCTGGAGTAACTGTCAAACAACATTACTGCTCACACTTCTCAGCTGCAGTTTCATAACCATATTCAAAGAGAATTAAAGCAATAATATCCCTAACACTTTCATTTAAGAGTGTAATCTCTGCTTTTGTCTGCCTCAGTTTCCTACCATGTCATTTGAGTATCTTTGATTCCAGATGGCTTCTTTTATGTTTCTGTTTATCCTTTGCTACTGCTTTTTTATTCTATTTGATTTGCTAATTTTGTCTCTGTTTATATTCATACTGCAACTGTGCACAAACTGCTTTTCATTGCTTACCTTTTGGTATCATCTTATAATACACTAGAGTGAACTGTTGTTTAAAAACTGGAGACAAGATTGGGATCTAACAACCTGTTTGTTCTAATTCATTGATTATGACCAACTGATGCAAGAAAATTGCTCAGGAATGTTACTGAATCGTGACCTAAGGCCTTCCAAGTTAGAGCACCATTGGTCCTTTCTGTACGTGTCAGGTATCGCCTTCCTCACCAGGCTGAATTAGTAATTTTTAATATGTATTTTCACTCAGTGTCTTGGGAGAACAAAGACAGCTATACTTGTTTTTACAGATGGGAGGAACAGAGGGAGAGATAAACCCACTTTCAGTCTCACAAAGACCTGTATTAGGAAAAAATATCCAGACTGTAGGACTACCCAAGCTACTCCTAAACAGCTCTACACATTTACCTCCAGCTAATCACCATATTAATTTTTAATTAGAATGGTTATGTATCGCCAGTGTTGTTTCACAGAAGTTATTCCCCCTGCCAGGGGAACTCCCTAAGAGGGAGGAAACCATGCCCTCAGAAGCAAAGTCTTCCCCACATCCACAATCACATGTTCATCTTCAGTGGTTGTGATGGCAACAAAGACAAGGTAATTTGTTTCTACTCTTTGCTATCTTCATTCCAAAGCATGGGCTCAGGTTGATTTTTCTGTATATATTTCTTATATACCTTGCTTCTTCTGACTCCTTATGTTAAGCCAGACGATAGCTAAAGCTTTCTGTTTTCCAAGTTCTGGCCTTGGCCCTTTCCATTTGGGAATACCATCTGTCTTCCCTTCTGTCCTGAGAACACCGCCACCACATGTGACCTGTGTCCCACCGCAGCTTGGACTGCCGCCTTTAGTCAGTGCTTTCCACAGCTATTTAACGCCCGAGTGTCCTGTGTTGAGTGGCCTCAGATGGCTGGCACCTTTTTGTAGTTGGCTTTCTGCCTAGCTTGGAGTTCATGTAACTATTTCTGAACCCAGACTGCTGTTCCTTTCTCATGTTCCAGCAGACACCACTCCTGAAAAGAGGTCTTGATTTTTTAATCCAACTGTTTCTGATACTTGGAAAGATGCAATGAAGTTGTGGCATATTGCCAAAGAGGAACCCTTTCCCATCTCATTTACTTCTCTATTATTTCATCCGTAGTGTACTGTGGTTCACCACAGGAGATCTGAAAGCTGGGTATAGAGCGCCTCAAAAATTGCATGCAGTTTTAGTCTTGTAAAACATATTCCCTCTTCTGTGTCCTTATGGGGGGGAAAAAAAGTATCTGTCATCTCCTACTGTTTGGGGTCAAGCACTTACATTAACAATTCCAGTGCTTCAGGCATTATAATTAACAGCGCCTCCTGCACTTGTCACTCTTCTCCCCAACTCAGTGAAATCGCGGTAAAGCCATTTACTCCCTCCTCCATCTTGTCAGTCTTGGACACAAACTATGCTGCAGTTTCTACTACCTGTAAGATTGTGTGAAGCCTCCAAACGTGACTTCAGAAGGCTGTTCCCTTTTGGCTGTCAATTCCTACTGCCAGCAGAGTCCCTCTTGCTGTTCCTTCCTCAGTATAGACAAAAGACAGGGAAGGCTGTAAAAAACCAGAAGCCATGGGCATTTCCCATTCATCCTGCTAGCCAGAAGTTCAGCAGTTCCTATATACCAAATCCTTCTCTTTCGTTCCTTTAATCATTATTATCTTATTCACACTGTTCTGAGCTTTTCTTCCATGTTGTTTGAGCTGTATTTTTTCTTGCCTTTTAAAAAGCTTATTATAACTTGCTAGGCTTCATTCCCAGGCACAGAGTACATTGCACTTCAGCGTTAAGACCTCTTTGTGTTTTTCAAATTATTTTCTCAAGTGAATGTCAGAGCAATATCTTATAACATACTCTTAGGATTGTAGAAGAGGAATAAAAAAGTTAATCGCTACATACCCACAGCAGTAATTTGAAGGCTGCTTACAAAATCTGTCAAACTAGTCAAGCTGTAGCCTAGACCAGCAAAGGCAGAAAAAAGTACAATAGGCCAGCGTGGTCAAAGGTGACAGGGTATTTCTATTTATTTAAGCATATTTAAGTTGTCACGATTTTACAATCCTTCAAGGCTCTGCTTTCAGCTGCTTTTACCTTTGATCACGATTTGCTCACAATAATTAAGAGGATCCCAGTGATAATATATTTAACCTGTCTTCCTTCTTAATGAAAGAATTTCAAATCCATGCAGAATGCAATCTGTTGTTAAATGCATTCTGTTATTTAATAATCTTTATTAGAACAAATCTGAAAACAGTAAAATACCTTTTCCTGAAGGTAATTTTTCAAACTTAAGATGACTGCTTATCATGCTTCAGTGTCTGAACATAAGGAAGTAAGCACTGTCGAAATTCACATAATGTGTAAGGCTGGCAGTGCAAATAGAAACCTCTTTTCTAGCAACTGGCTGTCAAACACATCTACAGTGCAGAAATATAAACATCAGCTATGCAGCCAGCTTTGAGCTAAAATTGAAAACTGTTGAGAAGGTAACTGAGTGAAATACAGAACTGAAAAATTAAATTATGAGTACTTACATATTGATTATCTTATAAACTGCTTACATGTGATAATTTAACTTAATTTTAGTGTATTTACACTAACCTTTGAACTGTGCACATGGGTACAGTATAAATGTTTTCTTACTAAAAATATTTTACAAGTTACTTGGAACGTGAAAACAAACACAGCTAGGAAACCCTACAACAAAGCCAAATCCTTACCAGACATCAACCAAAACATTCGTTCTTCAGAGTTACTATGTTTGCGGTTACATAGTAACATCAGGGTGTCATACATCAGAATAAACATATATAACATGAGGATAATTTGATTATTTTTCCCCATTTTGTTGCAGTTAGACATTTATTAGTGATAACTCATGCAGAATTGTAAGTTGCTCAGAAGAACCTGGTTGAAACTAGTTATGATTTCATGCAGTTTCATAAGAAATTATTTGCCCCATCACTTGTGAGGTTTTCAAAGCTTCCTAATGCAATTTCCCATGCATTCCCACTAAGTCATGCATTCCTGTGAATATCTTACAAACTGACTTGCAAAGGTTACATCTCTCATAATGCAATTAATTTGCAATACCATTAAATTTGAAATATTTTTTAAACCACTAGAGATAGATCATAGCTTCTGGCTTTGTTAGTGCTTTTCTGGAAGAACTGACAAAGGAGAGTAGAACACAAATCATTACACATAAACAATATTAAATATGCATAAATAAACAACTGTGCCCACTCCAGTAGGGTTTAGTTATTTAGTAATGCGTTACCTCTGATTCTCTAGCAACTCTATTGAGTCCTGCAGTCCCTTTCTCTGTACACATGGAGACTAAAGTCTCCGTGACAATTACGACTTCTTTTTTGGCACATGAGATAACCTGACCTGTTTCCAAGGAGGAAAAATTAGCAATGCTACGATTATAAGTGTGGGCACTGTTTGGAGTATTTATATAATTCGCTGTAATCACCTATCCTAACTGTGATTCGAAAACATCCAAAATCCGGGGTCAGTGCCCCATCGAAAGAGAAGCTCTGGCTCCACATGAATACAGACAAATTGTATACAAATCAGTATCACAAAAGCTGTAAGTGCGTAACATATGTCAATCTCAAAACAGCCAGAATCCATACAGATTTAGCAATGATTTAGTCTAGACCTTTATCCAAATCGTCTGAGCTCATGGTGAAGACTACTGTGGGAGGCTGCGGGAGACATCTGTACTAATTTAATGATGGTTGAATCACTGTCGGTTTTCTCTACCCACACAAGCTTGGTAGTGCTCATATCACTCTGTGAGCACAGAACAGCCAAAACCCCATATGGTCCTCTCCCCATTCAGCTGTTCTTGGCACTTCTCTACCAGGACATTCGTCTTCGAAAGGACAGGTGACCAGCTATCCTGCACCAATGTCCTTTGGGATTGTGAGTAGCAAAGAAGCTGCACAATACACACTAGACTGAAATTAAGAGGCAAAGAAACCTCTTTTCAAATGATACGTGTGTTCCCTCTCCTTCAAAGAACTGATTATTAGGTTGACCACTAGGGACCATAATGGCCATAAAAGGAACAACAAAAGGACGGAAACAGTTGCATAAGGGACATCCTTGAAGATCAGCAAGGACTCTGCTGAGGTTTCTCCAATAAAATGAGTTCAGGCACCTATTGGAAGGGCTCAGGAAAAAAAAAAAAAAAAGGAAAAAAAACCCCCAACTTTAAAAAGATGAGAAAGAGCTACAAGGTTGAGAACTGAAGTTTTTAAATGATCCAAATGATATCCTAGATACAAGAATAAAACAAAATCCAAGTACCTTGTGTA
>NW_009259237.1:577146-620815 GCF_000687185.1 Egretta garzetta
CCTGCTATTTATCTGAAGGAACTCTACCGAGAGGACCAAATGGCAGCTGGTTAGCTGGGCAGCTGACAACTGCAGAGTCAGTACTCATCTATAAATAATGATTATTAGTTACTTGTATTACAATAACACTAGAGGTCCTTGTTGACACAAGGGCTCTGTTATACCATGTGCTGCAACTCTCACTGAGCTTACTTCAGAGTGTCCTCTGCTTATGATAAAACAAACAGCTTTTTCCCCCTGCCCTTTCTATAAGAAAGAGACAAGGAAAAATGAACCCAGAATATGTAATTTTAGAAATCAGTTTCTAAGACATTAGCTAATTTCTAAAATTACCACCTATGGATTCAGTGTGGCTCAAACTCATAGAAAAAAATGGGGCTGAATTCTTGCATAAGTTTCTAGTTCTAAGATGATTACTTATTTTTTTTTTTTTATGTGAATGATGTGAATGGTTTTAGGATCTCATGTAAGTCCTAGGAACTCAGTAGGATCTCTGTCTCAAATTTCATGGCACACCAGAAAAAACACTTTATTTAAAACATATATAGAGTTATAAAGATAGATACAGAACCAAAGACACACACCCCCAAAAGAAAAATCAAAACCCACAACTGACATCTAGTTATTAATTCATATTGTGACTCCATAATTTATAGTCCAATTAAATTCAGAATTTACCACTGGCATACAAGGGTTTTTTTATACTTTTCTGATAACTAATAGATCAGGTGTAACTGACTTTCATGCAAACTAGATAAATAATGAGATTAACAGTTATCTGACTGTGAGATAATAAAGTGTTGAAAATAGCAAGACCCTGAAGTAAATTAAAATATTTGAGATTATTTATCAAGTCAGTAAAGCTGCCTTTTCACATTTACCCAGGATATAGGAGATGGAATATTTTGTTTGCCTATGGAGATGGGATCATTGGGTATGTAAATGGACACTGATGGCAAGTTAACTGAAAAGCTAATCTGCTGTACGATGTTCTTCAACAAAATATTCGCAGTATAAATGCACTGTTGCTCTGTTCTGGTATGGATATTCTGACATGAAAACTGATAGAGTTACCAAACTTATCTTGGCTTATCAAATGGGTTTTTTGAAACAAATTGGGATCATGGCCGGTCAAAAATCACAATCATAGCATGATTAAACCAAACTTTTTTTCCACCCATACTAAAAAGTCAAAGCCATATTAAGTATCTCACTACTAACCACAACTGGTTTCTGAGTTTGTACACATTTATCAGTTGGACCATAGTTCCCTGTCTCAGCTATGCCAACTTCACTAATGGGTAGTTCTTCTCAGAAAAAGACAGAAGCCCACAGGACGAGGATGCTTGGAGCCGTCATTTTCTCCAGTCTGGTGCATAACTGCTTCTGATTATACAGCATCAGTGTTAGCGTGGTGGCTAAACAGGGAAACCCCATGGGTTCTCCAGCCTCCTTTTCTTTTTCCATATGTGCTATGAGGAAGTATGACATTGTGGCAGAACAGGCTCAAACATTATTTTCAGGAGAAAAATAATTAGCCTGAATATAAACCTGCCCTTCAACCAGCACAAAACCCAAGCAATCTCAACCTGACAAAGAGAAAACACACAGCAATTTCTCAGGACTGCAACACTTACATTTCCTATAATAGAATAGAAATTCATAAGAAATGCCGGGTCCCTAAGCGAGCTACATTCTGCTTTTGTTTCCCGTTTTATTGATATGCAGGTTTAACAAACAGTTCCAAGTCTGTGAAAGAATCCAGAAAGACTGAAAAATTCTTCTGTTTGTCAATTGTTACAAATAGGTCATGAACAGTCCCTTGCAGATGAGTCACATTCATGGAGATTGTAGTATGCGTAAATATTGCTAGAAATCACCATTTAAAGCTTCAGTTCCACTTCTTGATCTGCAAATACCATGGATTTCTTACAGTGGACCTGTTACTTTAAACCTTTACATGCTGTTTGCCAGCACGGTCAGTCTCTACTCAGTCTAATTCAAACAGTTTAAATTAATACTACATTAATTCCATTGATTCTCTAGACCTAAACAGAATATGTACTTGTATGACAGAATAGAAGATAGTAGAAGTTGTATTATATACAGTAGACTTACTCTTTATACCTTAAAAAAGAACTTCAACATAAGAGTTAAATAGTTAAAGAGTCTGGCATCTGTCCTTTACCAATAAAAAGAAACGATGTTATGCAGATTAGGTGATGGATAATAGAGAAAATGTGAGAAGAGTGTAAAAAAACTCCATCTAAAGTATGATATATTGTCACAAGAAAAAAAGAAAAAAGATCCTCATACTTCAGCTTTCTTCATCTGCTGAGATACAGTTCCAAAGGGATGGTGGTAGTGAAAATAAAAAACCAAACATCAGCCAGTTTGGAAGATAAAAACAACCAAGAAACAGAAATATCTAGAGTAAACAAACGGGAAAGCAGGAAGGAACAAAGGAAGTAAATACCAAGCATATGGCTCCTAAAAAGCACATAGAAAAAAGTTACATGAATGCTAGGCAATTTAAATCTTGCTACAGAAAATGAAGCTGAGAATATTTAAGTTCCAGATGCCAGTTTATTGATTACAACATGGTTGTGTGGGGTTTTTGGGGTTTGTTTTTGGTTTTTTATAATAAAAGACAAACAAACCACAGCCTTAGAAATACCTAAAGCAAAGAGGAAAAAGCCCCCAACAATTTATGCACACTTGTGATAATATTCATTTTAAGGGTTACCTGGAGAGTTTTACATTTGATAAATACTTTCCTTTCCCTGCTCTTGCCTACAAGAGATTTGACAATAACTGAATTTTTAAGCCTGTGTGGAGAAACACTGGAGAAACAGTCCCTCACCATCAAAGGGATGGGGGTTTGCCTGATGGGAAGAAGCTCTTCCAAGAAATCTGCATGAGAAAAAAGACAGAATAGCAGCTAGTTGAAATCAAGGAGAACATAAGGAATTATGTCCCTGAAAGGTGGGCCACAAGTTGTTTGCAAAGATAACATTTCAATAGCTTCGTTGACTGCAGATGATGGCTAAATGAATGGATACAGAATATGAGATCAATAAAAAGCCTCCATGTTTTGGGGGTTTTGGGGACTTTTGTTTGTTTGTTTTGTTTTGTTTTTTCCCCCCCCAGAAGTAATACCTGATGTGGATCTCACTATATTCAATAGTGAGTGTATTTCTTTGCTAAGAATACTCCCAAACCTTATTTATTCTGCCTGGAATCTTACTGCCAAGCTCATTTCTTCTCACTCCCTGTGGCTAAAGCTCTCTTCTGGCCTGATTCTCTTCTAGAAGTGACACTTTATATTGATAGCCCAAGCAAAAAGAGTCATCATCAAACTGGCCGTGTCATTCAGCCCCAGGGTGCAATGCCAAGAGTGATCACACATCCTGAAAACCAGCAATTCACTGAGAGCTTTGCACAAACCAGAGATAACCTTTTATTTGTCTTCTTGCAATCAAGGTAACATTATCATCATCTAAATGTTAATATATGGACACCATGCACATTACTCCACAATCTGAATGTATCACCACAGTAATTGAATGAGCATCACCACACCATTGCAAAACAAAAATTATTTTGTCTTCCAATTCTGCTGGTGGGGAAACAGAGTCACAGAATTAGAGAGACCCAACATTCAGAAGGAACTGAGTAGCTAAAGGGCCTAAGGAAAGCTGTTCCAGACTGCTAAGAAGCCACACCCAAACCACCAGCCTTACCCTCATAGCTGCATATATTTTTTTCACGTGTCTGGTTTTGGACAAGAGTAACGATTCAGTGACACTCACTTCAAGCATCCACCTTCATATTACTGAAAACTTGATTTAGGAAACAAAAACAGGTCTGGGAAAAGACCAATGCAGTGTTTTTTTCTGAACATTTGCTGACCAGAATGCTTCAATGTTATTTTATATTAAAAAACTTTTAATTCCTGTATATGCATTCATTTCATTCTTTTAAAGTATTTAACTTTTTAATATGTTCAAAATGTAAACAAAATGTTTCATTTTAAATTAATTTCATTTGTTATTGTATTAGGGGTTTCTTTTTCATATAATAAAAATACTATGCTTAGCCCAAAACATTTTTTTGCTATTCCAAAAATTTGTATTTGGAGTCACCCAAAGTATCTTTTCTCCCCAACTTTTCAAAACTGTGCATGAAATGAAAATCTGTTGCTCACCTCAGAAGTACTTGAGTTCTAGGAGAATTAAATTCTTATTTGCTTTAAAAGCAAACCTTTATTTCCAACAAAAATAAAGCAATTTCATTCCCTTTGTTTATCATAATTTAATTATTTTCCTTATTAGAACCAGCTTTATTTTAATGTTTTAGTGGTTTATGCTATGACTCATTCCGTAGATATCAGAACAGCTTGCTGCCGTGCCTTTACTTCCACAGCATCACAAACATAATTAAAGCATATTTGCTGTGATTATACTTCAGAATATACAGATCAACATAGATTTTGCTCTTAGGTATAGAATCCCTATTGTTCATGTAATTACTATGAAGAAATAATGCAAATGAGCCTGCTGGAGACTATTATTGGACTTTCTTCTTAACTTTATATGTTATAAACAAGAATTGGCATTTCACTCGGGTGGACAGCACTCACTTTATGGAATGCTTTAAAGACTTCAAATTAACAGAAGCTAAGCCACCACTGTAATAATTAATCTGGTGCATATTAATATCTCTAAAATCAGATCTTAGATTGTGCTCTAGAATTATACAGATCAAGACATGTCTGATTAGTAGATCTCAGTGAACAAAATTAAGTGTTGTGCTTCTGCAATAAAGGACATCACATCTATGACTTAGCAGCTGCCTGCACAATTGGAATAAGTAATCACAGCAGGACAAGTTAAAACTGGAGTAAAATACACATTTATAGTACCTGCTGAGAGCACTTCTTAACTTTTATAGGATTTAGGAAGACCTTTAAATTATTTAAACTTTTTTTTGTAGTTTGCAATGAAAGTCATTGAACTATATCACAGGATGAGAAACATCCACATGCTATGTTCTCCTAAATTAGTTTCCTCTCTTTCCCAGTGACAGAATTCCCTTCCAGTTACTCAGAAATCCACAATCAACACAGAGAAATCTCGCCTGTGAAGACAATTGTTTCCCCCCAGTAAGCAATCTCTATAAATCACACACACGTGTTGTCTAAGTCCAGAAGAAGCACAAGACACTGCAGAAGTCTACCTTTGGAATGGACGGGCACAATCGACTCCTGCCACTAGCACAGCTGACAGTGTTCCGCGACAGGATAGTGACAGGGTCATCCCATAGTGTCAAAGCCTCAGATGTTCAGTCAAACCAATCTCTCAATTTTTGCTTTCTCCCTTTTTTTTTTCCTAGTGTGCCTTTTCTTTACACTATTTGGGGTACTGTGCATAAAGGAATATCCTGCTGCTTTATCCAATACCCATCTAAAATTTTTGTTGAGTACACTCCTGACTAGGATGTGCAAACCATCTGCACCAAAGAAAAAGATGACAGGGGCCATTCTAGATGAATGATCCCTTAGACAGGGTCACCACTGGTGCCATATGATTGATCTGCACTACAGGCAGTCCCCAGGACTTCATCTCTTTTCTCCACTCTCATCAGTCCAGGCTGAAGCCACAAATGCTACAGGGGATCCAATTCGTTATTTTTTCCAGGGATCAGAACATTATATTTTCAAAACATATTCTCATCTTATATATGATATCATTAAGAGGAAAGTCAAATTTTCATAAATAGCAAATATCATATAGGAGCCTGATAACCTAAGGTGAAAGGTCAATGCATAAGCATGCCTGAAAGCTGACGGACTGAGTTTTGGGAAAGGAAAAAGACACGATATGACGTGATGTCGTCTTAATTCTTCGACAGTCTCTTCCTAAGCATTTCTTCCTGCTTATCTTTCACAGATCCTACCTTGGCCAAAGAATTTTGAAATACAAATTTGGATGTGCAAACCCAATCATTCCTGTGCACAGCCCTTTCTGTTATTGATTTGAATGTATTTTACTAGTAAATGGATTAAGCTGAGTTTGCTCTGGCTAATTCCAGTCCTAATTTTTGAGGCTCTTTTTGAAATGATATATTTATGAAGCAGTCCATATTTTTGCCCTTGCAAAAGGTGCAATCAAAAGAAAGGATACCAACTCTCTTCTGAATGTACCATGATGCCTAGCTGACGTACAAACTATCAAAAATGGAGATATAAACAAAACAAAAACAAAGTTAAAAAAAGATGTTTTTTCTCTATGCTGCACTAGTAGACTCTCCCACATAATTTCAAATGCAGACATGTACTTAGATATCTCATTATGTTGTGTAGTATCAAATCTATGTCTATCCCCCATGCTGAACAGAAATCCGATGTTATAATTATTCCGACATTCTAAGAACCTTCCCAAATTGACAAAGTTGCTCTTTGATGCTAAATTTTGATTTATATTTTAGTGATTTCTTTATTTTAAGCAAGGGAATGGGGGAAGAACTCAAATCATATTTGTTCACATGGAAAGAAAAAGCATTTTTAGAAAACTAAAATTAAACTTCAAGAGCTTTGATATGTTACTTTTTTTTTGGTTCTTCCTTGTATTATAAAAATGCAAAGGAATTTTCACTTGATGCATATCTAAATGCCTGCAAGTTCTGTAGTACGTGAGTTTGAATTAAGTTAGCATTATTTTTGAAAGGCTAAGAAGTGCAACCATAGTTTAGCTCTGTTCAGCCAAGCAGCATCTGTGCTTTGAACTGACAGAAGCCTTTAAGCGCAAAAGCTTAGATAAGCTGATGAAGATGAAACCAGCCACATCTGCAGTTACTTAAATCCAATTCAATTCAGCCCTATCATACCACAAATCTCAGATATTCTTGCACATTTTAAAATAGTATTACTGTGGGGTAATAAATAATAAGCTTGCACAGATAATGAGATCTCAGACAGAAAGAGAAAAAAACAAAAGATTATTTCTTGGTTCCTGCTCCCCCAGAATATAAGTTGTTACCACCACAATAAATTCATTACTATGAATTAAAAATCCCAATTTTACTGACTTACTAATTAGAAATTTCCCTTTTAATGTGGAAAGAGCTTTCCATTCCCAACATGAAATTAACTGAAACAGAAGAGCAACATATTTTATACATTACCTTGTTGTTAGATTTACATTTGGCTAAGATCAAGAACTTTGGCTGACTTGCACTGTACGTACAGGAAAAAGAGCAACAGTGGCATTACTCTGCATTCAGACCTCCCTATATTAGAAACTCAGACAAAATATGGAATGTGAGCTACTACAAATTATAGTTTACTTTCCAGGAAAAAAACCCAAACAACCCACCAACAGATTGTTGAGCCCTGTTCTCCCACCCCTGAATATGAAGGTTGTTGGAATTAAATACACTGGTCAGATACCTTCTTTTAGAGAGCTAAAAAGCTCTCTGTGCACAATACCAGAAAATAAGTGAAAAAGGAAATGCTACATCTATGCCACCTGAGGATTCCCAAATACCAGGGCAATCAGGACAGAAATGAATCCACACCACCATACTGGCCCATGGTGGCCAAATCAGTTGAGCAAATGTCTTTCAGCAATCTGTCTGGCATAACATCGTCCAGCTGCATTTTACCCTCCTTGTGGACACAAATTAACAACATAAACTCCAGATGTAATTGGCCCTGCCGTGCCCTTACCAAAGTCAATGCAATTCTGCAGTGCCAACAAGTTTTGTGACAGCTTTTAATTAAAACAAATAAACAATGAGATTAAAATGTCAATTAAAAAAAACCCAAAACATTCAGGTAATTCCATGTTGGTTAAACTTTTCTTCTATGTGGCCACCAAAAGCACACAGGTAATTTAGTATTTCAAACTGATTGTGCAAATAGATTAAATGTTAATGTAAAATTGTTAAGCAAATAATTTCAGGAGAAAACCATTCTGGGATACAGTTATGGGAAGAGGTCGCATATGCAAAACTAAGCTTTGCCCAATTGATTTCTAATTATAAAATCAGAGACTCTACAGTTTGTGGTTAATAGTCCTTCCCTTTAGCCTGAAAAAATAAACTTTCAGCATGCGCTCACGCACAAATACACATAAAACGCTTCTCATTGTTTTAGTAAGCAAGTATGTGTCCTGGCACCGTTCAGCTAAGAATGAATCAGATGATGCCTCACTGAAGGCCATCTATGGAATTAAGTCTACAATGCCTCACTGATGGCCAGCTGTGATGCAGCAAATTGTTCCTTATAATAAAGCTACAATAATGTCTGTTTGGGGGGAAAAAAAAAAAGCCACAGGCGGATTCTACAAGGGCTGAATAAATTTAAATGCCAATGTTGCATAATTACATAATTTTATGTTTCCCTTTGTAAAACGATAGTGGCTAAAAATTTCATATATTTAATTCATTCATTCTTCAGCATCAAGTGTAGACTGCCAGGACATCTGAGTCTCTTGTCTCATTTCATCTTTGCATGAAATTGGACAGTTCTTGGGATGAAAGAAAGCCAAATAGTACAGTTCTACTTATTAGGTGTGCTCAACATAAGGATGCTTTTGAGTAGATTCTGCACCTTCATCATAGACTAAAGTGGCATGAAGGCGAGTATACTTTGTCTATAACAGAAACAAATTAGGAAATTCTTTAGTTAATATACAAGGTACAAGAGCATTTGATGCACAGGTCTACCTGTCTATTTTATACAATAGCTGTATTCAGTGTACGTGCACTGCATTTTAGAAATTGATGATTTCTTCTGAGTTTATAATTTTGTAATGATAAAATGCTAGCACACTCATAAACATTGTGAATCTTTTTTCTTGGGGAATCTAAATTCTGTGTTGCGCTGCGTGACTACTCAAATAATAAATTACTACTCCTCATAACAAGAAGAGAAGAATTGTGATCTATATAACTTGTCATCTCCATCACTGATATTTACAAATGAATGCATCTTATGATTTGGCTGCTAGAAATTTCATCCTGTAATATTTGCTAAAACTTAGTCATCTTCATTATTTTTCTCTGTAAAGCCGTAAAAAAAAATTCACAAGAAAATTACTTTTTAAAAAGAAAAATATTTTCTTAATAAATCATTACTTTCAGTTCTGGGCTTGATTTTCTGCTGCATTATTCCACTTGCACACCTACGAGAGTCAGCAGAGGAGAGATGACATTTCTTGAGCAAACAGGTCTTTCCTCGCTCTGCTCCAGTCCCCTTACCACCCATTCGAAGTTACACAAAGTAATCTCGAAAACAGTGCCACAAATTCAGTTGCATATATCTGAGTAACACGTTTTTAATCATGCATTGCTAGTAGACCAGCTTGCAAGCCAGCGGTCAAATTTTGTGGTGGCATCACCCACAGATGTTTCCCAGACAGTGAGACACAGGGAGCTGTCAACCCACTGTGAATCAATTTATTCATTCTCACCAACTCTCCAGTCAATTTCATCCTTCAAGGTGCAAATTAGAAATACAGATGTATTCTCTGAAAAGCTTTCCAGATTCAGGTTTTTAAAAGCAAGTTAAGAGCCTGCTGGCTCTCATCCAGTGTAGTATCAGTTTAACACTGGAGGAATACTTCTGCAGGGAGCAACATCCCCAACTTTGAAGTGAACTTTATAAACACACATTTATATGAGTTATGTCTCTGCAGACCTAAAGTCCTAAGACTTCATAGGCACAGTCAAGACCTGACGAAATGCCTTTCGACTTTCAGCCACTTCTACCACATGGGGAAAGTGCAAAGCTCTAAGACTATACCATTGTCTTAAACTACGTGTCTGACACCGTTAGTACTGGGGACCAGAATTTGGAGGACAGCAAGTACCTGAGACTGTTGCACGAATGAGGAGGAACTTTAGTACTTTTTAGCTATGTAGAACAGCGAGATATCTTGCACCAATTCAAGATACACGCCAAAGACCTGGAATAGAAGGTAAAAGGAAACTGGAAGCTGCGTCAATAAACTGCCTAATAAAGTCATTACATGTCTGTGACGTGATGCGATGAACAGCAACAAAGGATGAACAAGGGTGTGTTACATCTGTTGCATATGCTCTTAGCACTGCTGAGTGGAACTGTGTTACAGTACTTTATTTGTATTTGCTGTGAGAACTTGCACCTATCAACAGATAAATAAAACAAGGAAAGTCTGTCAGGTTTTCTACTACCCTGATATTTAAAGATTTTTTTTCTAACATTGCAGAGTGACATTAATAATGGTACAATATTAGTTTGACTGATACAAAGTAGATTGAATTTACTTATCTAATTATGCCTCGCTTTGGCCTAACCATAAGCACTATGAAGAACAGGCAACTAACCCCAGTAGGCTGCTCTGCTGTTCTGCCTTATCAGTTGCAACATTGGTCCCTCATGATAATACGTTTCAGAGGATGAAAGCAGAAGACTGCGTAGGTAAGAAGCAGCAATGAAAATGTTTCATTCACAATATACTTGCTACCCTTTTTTATTCTGCTAAGACTGCTTGGGGCAAAATATTTCATTCTAGCTCAGAGACACTGCTAAAATTTTTATTAATATGCATTGCTCTTTCTTTTTAAATCTTACAAAATTGAATCTGAAATAATACTACTCTGGATTCTGAAATATGATTATAGGTGAGAAAGTAGAATTTTCTAGCAGTCACAATGGCGCTCCTATCTCCTTATTTTTATATTCATCCTTTAATATGCAGATAATAACAAACCATAGCTACATAAATGCAAATACCAGAGAATCCATTTTAATCAGGATACAAGAAAAAAAAAAGTATAGAAGTGTAGAGACAAAGCAGTACTTCATGGAAGTAAGAAGTCATACACCTATACAGTTTACATGTTTATTATTGCCAGTGAATTCTTAACTTGCTCTTGCAAATAGCTGTAGGATAGTGACTCAATCATGATGAGCATCAGCCAAATCCAGCCAAGGGAGGGAAAATAATGCACAGGGTTTTCATTTTGTTTGTGGCACAAGAATGAACGTTCTACTCTGACCAAGACTCTTTCAAGAGTACGAAGGATATGTGCCACAAAGGCTTCAGGGTGCTCCATGAACGAATGTTGCCTTTTCAGCTACAGAAAAGGTTGTAACGTACTCTTCTGTCTCTAGGGAAACTTTTGAAGTCTAAACTGAATTTCAGTAATATTTTGCAAATAGTATACAGTTGTTGCTATAAACTTAACTGCAGATGCACAGATTATATTTAAGCCATATTTTTAGAACAAAGAAGTCAAAAAATCAGTTTTGAAGCGATAAGCTTTTATCCAAATTAAGAGGGCAGTGCATGCAGCTGGTTGACTTACGGCTAATGTGGTACTTTTCAGAGCTTTTAACACACTTTGCTGATTGTTTGCTCAAGGCATATGGTTTGAATGAGCTGGGCAGCGCACAGTACAGCTGGCAGACTAGATAGCAAAATCTGGCAATAAGCCTTAGAGTTATGTGTGACTAGGTATCAAATTTGCCTGAATTTTATGTTATGATTTCTACCCTATCAGTGTAAATTTGAAGTTACTTCAGACTCTACTACCCTAGATGCTATTGCTTCCAATCTTGCAGCAATTAGATATAGCTGGCCCATGTTGTGGAGGAACGGTCTTAAAAAGGCAAAAGCTTTTTTCTAGGGCAAAGTAACTATGAAAAGCTTTTATTAAACAATCCCAGTATTTTCAAAATGGGCAAGTATCATTTTCTCTAGTGCACAGATTGGGTAACTGTGACAGGTGCTGTTCCAAATACACATTCATTTCAATCAAGCAAAGAATGGGAAGTTTTTGGCAGCTTCTCCTGTTTTCACTATTACCTCCCATAACTTCAGTCAATGGTTTCAGCCTCAGCTCTGACATTCAGGAAGGTCTAACAAAACTCTCCAGCAGTATCTGAATACAATTTTTGTATTAATTTAATAAATGAAGCATCATTTTTGGACTCTCAGCATAATAAACTCTCATTTGCACTGAGTAGATTCATAAATTCATGCTGTTAAAAACTGTTTTCATCAGAAATGGGCCAGCCTCCCATGGTGTCCATTCATATTCCAGTTCTGAACTGCAGGAGGGTGTTTGCCAGTCACAAGTGTTCAGTTATTATTACGGAGTGTCCTTTATTGCTGCTTGAAAAGCCAATATAGATACTGAGTGACTCTCATCTCAGGGTACATACAACTGTGTATTTCTGAGCATATATTCACAGTTTTTCAGTGAAGTGCATCACATTTTTATGCCACATGAGCTCAATGTAATGAATTAAGATGAATACGAAGAGAAATAGAGAAGCAGCAAGTTCCCTGCTACAGACCTGCATAGCTATGTAAAAGTACTTTGTGATAAAATGTGTGTTGTAATGCAAATGCTTCGCTGAACTCAAATAGCGTTTCAAGAACAATGGACTTTCTCAAGCAAAATAAATAAAACAGCACAGAGACTCTATTCATCTCAAATATTATTCTCTTAAATTTAGAACGAAACTAATTTTCAGGAATTCCTATTTCCAACAGTAGAAGTTTCATAAATTTGTGAGGTTGACTAATGTCTCAAACAACAAAGAACAGCTGGACAATTTTTGAAAGTATATTTCAGTAAAAATGAAAACTAAATCCTTTTTGCTATTCCCACAATCCTTTCTTCCCACTCCCTAATTGGTCCTAATGAAAATAATATTGAACATGGGGTCAGTGTAGACATGCTATACTTGGACAAATTGAAAGTAAATAGTAAAGGAGGGTTTTTTTTTTATTTTTTACATCTCAAACTTCAGTTTCCTTAACAACACAAAGGAATACAAAGAGGGAGAAAAATAAGTATGGTGAAAAAAGGTTGCATATTCTTAAAGAATTACTGCCACTAAGGTCTCGAACCTTTTGAAGATGACCCCATGAATAATGAATAAAATGTGCAAAGAACACTGGTTTACAGGACAGAAAGATCCAAACATAATAAAAATGTTAAATACATTGAAGTGAAGTTTGTAGAAGTTCATTTGGGTAGGAGTGAAGCACAATACAACTAGAAAAGCTGCATAGTACCATTTCTACAGCAACAAATAATACAATATGTTTGTACAAGCTCATGGAGCGGCTCTTGGAGAGATGGCACGGCATATGTTCTGACACATGCAAGTGAGCGTGCCACACCTATGACTTTACTGCTGTGGCCTTTAGAGCGTCTATACTCTAAGGTTGATTTTTCATTATTTTTAAACTGTATTTTTAAAACCGAATACATTATCCAGCACTAACACTTGACAAACTGTACAAATATATATTCCTTTATCTGCAAGGCCTGATTTACAGAGATGCTCATAGTATACATAAGCTTTGCAAGAACAACTGAAACACTGAATAATATTAAAAGCAGCTATACACAAACCAGACTGAAGTATAGTTCAAAGAACATTGAGAAGAAAGTAAGGAATATTAGGGGTCATTTCACCTACAAAGAAGAAATGTCATCAGAGCATTACAAAATTTTATTTCCTAAGCAACTCTCATGTCAATTAGTTACCAGGCACATTTCAGGTCAATTATCTAGCATTAATATGGACATAATCAGATGGCTTCTTAGATTCACATAGAGACTTAGAAATCTACCAGCAGCTTTAGGCAACTGTATCTAAACAGTCTCTCTAGCCCTGAAACAAGTAAATGCCTTTTTCCAGGTTTGCACAAAAGCTGACAGCCTTCAGTTTGCATGTATTTTAGCCTTCCACGTCACTTGGATTTAAAAATAGACACACCTTCTCATAGAGGGCCTGATTTCTAGAATCACGCAGCTAACTTTCATAGAACACAGGAAACATGCTGACAATTTCCTCATGCCACATTTTACTTATATAATTAGGCAAGTATTTGAAAATCCTTTCCCCCAAGACGAGAACACCGAACAGCAGTTTTCACTCCTCTTAATTCCCTTCCCCTAGGTTATACACCATTTCTCTTTATCCCTGTTCTTTGTTTTGCCCATTGATGTTTAAGTTTTTGTGCCAAGGGAAGAACTTTAAGAACAGACCCACCTCAGACTATCAGGCCCTCTCTCTTCTGGAGGAATACTGGCCTGAGCTACGAGCCTAACACAGGGAAGGATCCATACCGACTGAATCCACGTCAGAGGTACTTCCTGCCTGGGCTGAAATTCCAAGCAAAGACAGGTGATCCAAGTTTGTTCTATCAGCAAATAAACTCAACAGATAATCAAAACTATTAGCCAAGTTACCTCATCTCCACTGCTGCTTTACCTCAGGTTAAAAATGTAACTTTTGGTTTTTTAATCATACTTGCACCAGATTTAAAAATCCAATTACTGAACATCCCCATTTTTAACAATGTTTTCACAGTAAATTAAGACAATGATTAACAAACAACTCACTAAGCAAATTATCTTAGAACTCAAGTGTTATAATTGGAAGAACTCAGTGGATATTTTCACGGTAATGCAAAATAGAAAAATCTTGGCCCAAGAACATAAACAACAGAATTCAGACCTCAATTACCAGGCTTTACATATGATAGCCATGGAATAATCTGGCCAGCTGAAGATGGAATTTAAAATAATTCAAAATTTGGTCTTGGAGAATGAGCATATTCACACCACAAAACTCTTAATTACCAACATAAGCCTACTATTGCATTTAAATATGCAACTAATGTCAAGCTAAACTTTTAAACTAGAACAGGGGGGATGAAATCTTCACTGAGGGATCTAGCATCTCCTTTAAAATAAGCATTGTGAAAATGGCAGCTATCTTGCTGGGTTACACACTACCAGAATCCTGGTAAATTGTTCACAGCTGGAGAGTTGTATCATTTTTCTCTCAGTTCTGTATTCATGAGAGCCCTTGATACCAAAATAAGTGAAAATAAAAAATGAGAGTGTTAATTCCACAACAAAAATAAAGACTAAAAGGTTTCACTGCGGATCTACCATATACTTGCCTTGAAACTGTCTGCTCTGCTTAGCAGTCCTTAACTTGGTATCTGTGATTCTGTATGGCTTTTGTCGTCTCCCACTTCAGCATGATTTATGTCAGAAGGTTTGGAATAAATTAACTCTTCTACAGTGTATTGCAACCAAGATGATTCTAAAGACATGCTGATTGCTTCCCCCTCCCCCCATTTATTTTGCTCAACCTAGTAAAACCCGTATCAACATGTGGCTTTGAGTCCTAAGTGGGGAAAAAAATAGAATTATTTAGAAAGGCAGTAAACTCCTGCTATAAGCCAGTGTTTAAATAATATCTCTATATAGACATATCTATATATACACACACCAAGACGCATACGCATATGCTTAGACTAATATATATATTCCCCTGCAGTTCTGTATTAATCAAATTTAATACCCTGTAGTAGAAATACAATACTAATAACTCAAAATAGCACTTCTGTTCAAGTTGCCTTGAACAAGCTTATTTGAGTTCTAATTGTGTGCTGAAATTCTCTCTTTTAATGCCTAGTCTGTTTGATGGAAAATGTGCCAACATTTGAGAGATTTGATTACCTGTATAAAATTATGCTTGTTCATTTTTCCTAGGCAAGATACTCTTGGGTAAAGTTATATTAAAGAGGGAATAGAAATAGTGTACATCCAAAGAAAATATTTTCCAATTATGCTTCACAAGATGCAGAAAATATTACTTGTGATAGAGGATTATGAATGAGATAATTACTGAGAACCTAATGTACCTAAAGCTACAATAAAGGAGAGAGAAAAACATTAATAAGTGGTTATTGACTGTTCTTCCTGCTCTTTGTAATAACAGGCCAGAACAGTACCAAGGACAAACCTTTCCACAGTTTTGCTGTAATACATTATATACAAGAATACCTTTCCTACTTACATTGACCATCATTAATTCCTATAAATGAAACCATATCAGCTTTTATTTAACAGCCAAAACACTTTATGCCTCTCAAAACAAGCTTAATAAGAGATCATTCATATTAAGAGTCAATTGAAAATAATAGAGATTTAGAAATACAAAGGATAAATGTTTCCTCTCAATTTTTTTCATTTTACACATTCTTAATGAGCAAGCTGCACTTCCAAAAGAATCCAGACTAATACTAGGTTGGTAAGGTACAGAATGACAAAAGACTCTGACTTTCAGAAATTAAAGTATGTCTCATTATCACTTTTTGATTCTCAAATGAAATAAATGATAACTCAATTATTTCTGAGAAGCCCTAGCAAAGAATGTTTGAGCTTCCACATACGGTATTTCAATACAGGTGTGATCAATAGGGAAGATTATAAAAAAAGGATTTTAAGTAGCTGCAGCTCTTTTCCTGCTGCAGAGCAGAACTTGGTACGCCATGCAAAATTACCTTTGGTGCATTCTTTTTTCAATTTCAGCTCACAATACTGCTACATCAAGTGTGAAGGTACAGTCACTACAGAAAAGGTTAACAGTATTTCTAAAAGAATGACAAAGGACATGAACATTACAAGGGTCAATCTACATGGAGAGGAAGCTGTGCGAGTGCTGTGGCTTTCTTACACTCCTACGCTTAATTCCAGAAAGAGCAACAGTTTCACTAATGAAACACATGCCCTACCGATTATTGCGGTCCCCTCTTCTTAACGGGAATCCTTTTAATATACTCTTAGATACACGCACCAGCCCGTGCCTACGCACAACCCATGCACACCAGTTTTCATCTCAGTGTAGTCATTGCTTTTTCTTTCATCTCCCTGCCTCCACCAGACAGTGCATAAACTGTATATAAGGCTTTACATTAAGTACATTAAGACAGACTTAATGCTTAGTGAATTCAATAACTGAATTTGGAATGAATTTGACCTATTGAATCTGAAGCAATTCAAAGTATCTAGAAGGCTGGACTCCTCAATATTATTTTTATCAACTAAAAGCAGTACTGCAAAGCATACAGCTTCACAAAGCAGAAATTCAGGCTCTGTAACAGAACATATCATGGGGCATAATAAGGACAAGCAACTTATAAATTAAGTGGCTGAGAAAAGAATAAATTAAGGATTAGCTATTACTGGATTATTGGTCTCCCTGAGAATTCTCAAACAAATGATCCTGAGAGATTTCTTTTGATAGTGTCTCATGGGGACAATGAAACACATGAGTGCCTGAAGGCTGCATCATGGTTATTACAGCAGGAAGGTCACCAAGAAAAGAGACTCCTGAGGTTGGTTACTTTGTCCTACACCAGCCTAGATCCTCCTCTCCTACAGAGGTTTTCAGAGCTAGATACAAAATGGACTGTCAGGTGAGCAAGTACATGTATTCTTCCAGGCTGACAATCTGCCTTCCTGATGTGATATCGGAGCTTTCCTCTCAAGGAAACTGCCCTTGGAAACTGAGCCTTAAGACAAAATAAGCCACATTTTCCTGGTTTAAGAGTGGGGAAAACATCCCTTATGTTTTCCAGTCTTTCCGCAACTTGCAGAATTCACAAATGTGTTCCTGATTCTGTAGAGATGTCAGCTGGAATAAATACTGACTCAGTTGTACTATGGATTTTTTAACTTTACAAGTATGAAACACATTTCATAACACATCCAAAGCACTGCAGTGAACCTGTTGTCTCAGAGCGGGCCTCCAGCCTGACTAGTACAGCAAACTTTTGCTTTATTACCCCATCAGACTTCGTCCCATAGGGAATTGTTTATTACAGTATTTGGGCAGAATGCATTTGATTTATATAGAAACATTTACTCACAGAAAGTTCCCTTAAAAATCCAAATATTTATTTACGCAAATATACTGCTCAATTCCTAGTGTTCCTTTGCTTATCAGTAAATTGCAGTAACTAGCAGGTGGTCATCTCGAGTGACAGAATTTGGATCAATTACAAAATTATTACTTAGTGGGGAGATCAGTGCAGTTGCCTTCTACACAGAACAAGAAGCCTAATTCTGCCTAACAATTTAGAGTGTCATTTTCTGTCTTTATTTTTGCGGTATGGTAACTCCACCGTGTCAGTAAGCCTTACGTATTTGTTATTATATCACATTTAAGTTATTAATAAATTGCATAGGACACAAGTCTTGCAGAATGTCCCACGCGCTTGAAAAGTAAGCACATGGTTCCTTAGACTTCCCAAGAATATTCAGGCTTTACACCTTGCGATACCATTGCTGGCTAGTGGGAGACAGCACTGCCTATGGAAACAAACAGCGAATCAGAAAGCTTGTCCCCCAGCAATGCCATGGACTTGAGACATAATTGTAGACATTGAAAATTACTTCTCTGCCCCCCCCCCCCCATCTTTCTGCATTTGTATTTTCTTCCTCAGTTACAGTCTGCATATCCTGTTTAGACAGTAACTGCTTTGAGGCAGGAATCCTCTCCTACTCAACAAAAGGGATCAAAATTTTAATGAAGTATTTGTAATACAAATGGCAGCATTAACAGCTTTCACATTTAGAGTTATTTGGTGTACCATTGCTCATTTGCTGTAGTTCAGTTTATAGGAATGCCCTCCATGTATAGTTTGAGGGTATATACAATGTTTTAAAAATTTGCACAAGTCCACACTGAGATTCCCTTAAAAAACCCCATGGCTGAAATCTCAATTCAGTCTGTAAATCTTTTCATGCCAAGTAAAATCCTGATATATGCTTTAAATGATTTAAGTAACTTCTGCTTATTCACATGAAAACTCAGTAAATAAGTAAAAATCTTTGTATATTTACATCAGCACCTGCTCTCAGATAATCAAATATTCTAAGTAGTATGTGGGATATCTAACAAAATAATCAAGACCCATTAATTAGCAGAAATAAACTAACAAATTTGAAATATTGTGTTGGCATTAAGTCCTGTTTTAGATGATTTTGCATGAAGGAAAAACCACCAATATTTTGCCTCTGGACATTGTATTTTCTTGTCTGTATGATAAGAAAGAAACAGGAATTGTGAAGTGTGCCAGTGGTCTACATTAAATGCTTTAGACTGCATAATAATTAGAGAACAGGTTGCCTGTAAAACAGTCAACTTAAAGAGTGAAAAGGGAATAGCAAGTATGCCAGTAATTGTATTTAGAAAACGTAATCTGTAAAAACATTGGAGATTTTCATTAAGTTATTTGAGTTGAATAATATCGGATTCTGAGCCTTTTGCATCATGCTTTAACATATAGGATCATGTTGCATCAATTATGTTACAAATTATCCCAAATTAATGAAAAATAAGGTGTTTTTTCCATTCACTTTAACATCCTGATTTGTTAGGTTGGGTGTATAACATGTCACAGCTCTTAACGATGCTTGTTGCTTGATGACCTTAGAAAATAACGTGATAGAAGAGCTATGGTTTGGTTCAATTCCTCTATCCTCTGTGTACTTCACGTCTGGATGCCCACCACCAGTTCTGCATGTACTAAAATTCACCTTTTCTCACTTGGTAACAATAACAGTATTGTATGTAAGCAGTTCTCTCAGCAAGGGAAAAGAAAATTAGATAATACGGTTTCTGGATTTAAACCAGCAGATGACTGGGGCACTCTGAACTGCTAAGAAATATCTTTTGCTGATTCTACCTACAACTGGGCTCCTTGCCTCCAGTGATCCTCTGTGAAGTCTTTTATTTCACTACATTCCCCCTCATTGAGGCAATCTAACAGCAACGTGCAGCACATCAAGTTGAAACACAAACCCTCAGCTTTGCTTCTATTCACCAGGGGCTGGGTGCATAACAGTTATTGAGCTGAGACCCTGAAACACGAAAAGGGATTTCTTATGTTGCTCCTAATGATTCCTCCGGTTAATTCAGGAATGGCACTGATAGTCTCCAGGGAGAGCTACACTTACTCTTTTTCTTAGCTGCTGGCATGACTGCTGTAAAATAAAGGCTTTGAAAGAAGTTATGGAAGGGGAGTCTTTACACTAATGGGGTGTCCCCAGGAAAAAGGAAAGTTATACATTACTCTATATCACTACAGGTGTTCCTCAGGGATCACCAAGAGGCTACTCAGATACATAAATATTTGCTTAAATATCTTTAGGAAAATTATCTACATTTATTTCCAATGCCACATGCACCACACAGTGCTTTCAAATAATAGTTACCTTTAAACACTACCTCAAATACTTACTGCAGCAAATCATTTCTGTAATGAAGCTGACCGTTTCACATCCAGATTAAACTGCACAGTATAAACATCCCTGGCTTTGTCCAAAAAAACCCACCAAAAACCAAACAAAAGACCCTCAGCTGTGAAGTCCTTGGTCTGTTACACAACACGAAGTTATGCCTTCCTTTGTGTTATTTCCCTTTACTAGAATAGGAAAAAAACCCAACTTTTAAAACAGAACTTTCAAGAAACAAAATTTATGCAATCTCCTTCCCATTATTTTCACATGCAAACTACTTCTCCTTGTGATTACTGTGAATGTATAGTTATTACAGCCTAGAAATACAGAGCTGTCCACCAGCTAAAAAGCCAACCTCTCTCAGATGTACTTCAGTTCATGAGGTATCACGTACTTCAGCTCCAGAGCTCTTACTGGAAGCCTGCAGACACTGAAGGAATTAGTCTCAAAGCGTTTCTCATTTTAATGCAAAATTATTTGTAAGGTTTTCATTACATGAATCCTTGGCAAATTGAGGAACATCGTATCAGGACCTGAAAACAATAAATACACCCTTTTACATTACTGGTCAAAAGGCAATGTGTTCTGTCACTTTGGGGAAGTCACTACTATCTGATAGCTTCTCAGTGGCCTATGGGAAATATGTTTGTCAAGTTCAGAAAGGACAAACTTTTAGCAAAAATCCACCATCACAATTGGCACTAATTGGTAGTTAAATTGACAACTGGAACTGAAGCATCCTGACAGCACCAGAGGTGGGCCCTACAGGTAGAAATTGAAAACTATTTACTAAAGCAATGTTGGGAAGACTAAACAATCATAGGGCATCTGCAGAATATCACGTGGAAGGCTCTACTTAATTTTTCTTACTGTCACTTCAGCATTTTGCATGCATACTTGGGAAACATTTCAACTCATTGAGAGAAAGATAAAGTGTTGAGATCAATATACTGAAAAAAGTACAGAAGCTTCTAATTCTTTACAAAGAAAAAAAAACCCTCAATGTTAGCTACTTTTTTTCCAGAAGATTAGAAATCTTTGTGGCTTTAGTATAGTATGACAAGGAAATTTAAGCAAATAATGTTAAAGTAACATCAGGGGATCCAAATGCCTAAGCCCACACAGTGTAATCATGCCCACCATATATACCATTCTTTTTTAAGGGGGAAAAACCCCCAAACCCAAAGACCACCAAACAAAAAACCCAACCCAACTCTTTGAAGTTATTCTACACTGACTGTCTATAAAGTCTAAAATTTAAGATGCAAATCACATCACAGAGGTATTCCCACTTTAATAAAGAAAATATAGATGGCTCAGGAGGTGCCTGGTGTTTTGCAGGTTGAGCCTTTACTATGCAGGATTCCTGACATTATAATGCATTCCTTTAAGTGCAGTCCAGCTGTACTGAGCTGACATACAAGTGTTCTAAGATGTGACTCTACTTAGTAAAGTTGGGTTTCTATCATGCCCCCAGGCTGGAGATGAAGGAGCATGAAAGTGTTCAGCCTTACTCAGTGATACTCCCAGAAACATACTGAAATGAGATTTTAGAGTCTGAAGATATGTCTTTTTTGTTAACTCTAAGATAAATCAGTAAAATTATTTTTACACTTTATTAGAAAATGTAGACACTGTTGGCTACTTCAGTGAAACTGTCTTTGCTTAAATTTGTATGTTCCAAGAAGAAATTTCTTGGAACTTGTACTTAGTTAAAAAGAAACAAATGAAATTTGTGCAGACTCAGGAATATTTGTTCAAAATCCACTACTTTTATCAGGCTTCTATAAAATGTTGTATATTGTATATATTGTCTTTGCAGCAATATTTAATTGAAAAGAGTTTTTCTCAGAGCTACTTATACTGCTTACTAAGCTGATTTAGACCATGTAAACTGGAGCATTCTATGTAGTATACAGTCACCTCTTCTCCTTCAGAAGCATACAAAAGGCAGGGGGAATTAGTGTTTTCCATAAAGAACACAGTAGAAAAATAAATGATACATTTCAGCTTCTGGGAGTTTATTAAACATAAGTAGGAAAATTAGTGTATAATTATAGTTGCAAAACAACAACAAAAATCTAGGGCTCAGAAAGCTATGTTGACTTTGCAGCATTTCAGATATTGAATATTTTATGGCATGCATTTAAATCATAGATAACAAAACATACAAGTGTATATTAGAAGGAAAAGAGGAGAATCTACATAATACGGTATTCTGATTTTTTATTCTTCTAACTGAAAACTTTAAGAATACATTAATGTAGGACCATGTTATACCCTATGAAACCTATGCTAGGGCTACACTACACCTGTATTTCACAATGATTACTTCCATTCAGGGGAATAGCATGTAGTTTATCCCTAAAGTAATGAGAACCTTAGTTATATACATTTCTGGTTTGTATCACTTGAATACAACAGTATTTTCAGGCAGCCATTATAATCACAAGCTCAATGCAGGAATAAAAAGGAAAACATATGGAAAGAACTTGTTTAATTAAAACCTTGTTTACTTTGCATATATGTATCACTTGTACTTCAACAGAACTATTTATAATTTTAAACAAGTAAGATTTTACCATTTCCTTGTTAAGAGATAAAATGTATGTTGGCAATGAAATCAAAGATTGCATAAAGCATGTATAATGTAGAACATACAGCTTGAAGCTATTTATAAGTGCTCTCTGCATTTCCAGGTTTGGTTTTTACAGTAGCGCAGCCTGAAGCACTTAACTGTGAAAACATGCCTCTCTACTGCTCCTCCTACAGGAAAATTATTTCTCCTCTAAAGGCCTGAACCTAAGCCCCATACATCACGAGAAAAATCTCCATTGCTCTAAAAAGCAAAAGTTGCCTAGCTCCCTCATCCTACAAGCCATACAAAAAAAAAAAAAGCTGCATTTAACAAGAGTGAACAGACACATACTGCATAAGTCAGAATCAAGGAAGAAAAACTCCACAGTCACAGATAAAAATATCTACCTGAGACTCCACTGCACTGAAGAGTTGACCTGGCCATGTTCTTTCTGAGCCTCAGTAACACGGTCTGGTTTGTCTCCTCCCCTGTCCAAGCTTTTCACAGCAACTTCCCAGGAGCCAGCACAGCTCTTCTACCAACCACATGCCACAGATGTGACACCGCAGCTGCGCATGTGACGCAGGGGCTGGTCTCCCCTGGCCAGCTCATTTTACAAATCTCTCATGGCAGAGACTGTGTGCAAAATATGCAATATATTGTTACTTTGCGACTGGAAACAGGTAAGTTCAAAAAAGTCCGAGGAAGGTTCTGAGAGAAACCAGAGAGTACTGCCAGAGGACTGCTAGCACAGGAACAGCACCTATCTGACTGACCGTTAGTGGTTTTTTGGGTCTGGACCTAACTTCTGATTCATTTAGTGGTAAGTCAGGGAATATTAAAAAAAAAAAAAAACAAAAAACCAAACACAAACCAAGCAAACAAAACCCAAACCCTCAACTTTTGTCACCTTCATTCCCTCTTATGCTCTCTATGCATTGAACTTACAAACAACTGTTAACATGTTAACTATCCCAGGTTTTTGCTTAAAAACATCTATTAAGCCAGGTCCTACCCCATGTAAAACATCACAAATAACACATGTTCCATGAAACAGGAGCTACAATTATATACCCCAAACCTAGTTTCCTAATGCTTTTTAACTCTATTATCTCTTTCATTGTGAATTCAGTGCCTGTCTCCTGTGAAAGAACAGTGGCATTTGCTACACCACAGATTTCACAGCACATCTGCCATGGTGCTGTAAATGCATGCAGAGGAGACTGAGAAAATGCAGCAGTGTATATCAAGTAAAAGTTCTACCTAACTAATCAAGTCCACAGGGACAGCAAGCAGTGTCGCAAGACATATCACTCTACACTTGAATGAGGTTGTCAGCCACTGGGAGGGCTGCAAACTGCTGACAGCAATATGCAGTATACAGAGCCTTCTAAAGTAATCGCAGTAGCTTTGTAAAGTACGTACCTGTTTCTACGGATGAAGCAAAAAAAAACCCCAAACCCAAACAACAACCCCAAAAAGAAATGCTAGTATGAAAGGGAGGGTATTTGCAAATCTATCTATCTGTATTGTATTGCTGTGAACAAAACCAAACTCATTTGAAGTATGTCACACGAACATGAAAAAGGTTGCTTTGTAGGTTTCTCAAAATTCATATATACATTTGTACATGTACAGATCAAAACACTATGGAATTTATTGCAATACCATGCGTCAAAATAAATGCAGTATTAATACTGACAAAAAAGAAAAACTAGAATGTTTGTAGCATTTTATAGCGGAATATCATAAATTGAGAAACCACCCTAAGAGATAAGTATTCACAGACCTTTTTACAGATGTGTGAACTCAAGTAGAGCTGCTTATTTTGTTTGAGCCTGATCCTACTGAATATAATGACGAAAATTGACATTAAAAGTGCATACTGTTCAAACTCATTGTAAGAAGTTCAAGAATGAAAGCAGAAGATTTTCTCCTGTCCTTTACTTGAGTAATTGCAGAAAGCCACCACGCTTTAAGAAAGAAGTCACATTAAATCCTCCATTAAAGTCTCACCCCAGATTTTTTCATTTATTAGAGTAAATATATTGGGAATGCATCTATTAATATATATTCATGCAGAACAGCAATGAATAAGTACCTTTGAAGACTGTGCAGTTGTATTGCAACACTTAAAATTCTGAAGAGGGTCTTTATGCCTAGAAGCTGTTTCTCCTGGAAAAACTGGGCAACCTAATAAAAGGAATTACATATGTCTCTAAATCCTGTCTTGCTAAACTTTCTCTGTACTTCAGAAACTTTGGTATGAGATCTTTTTAACTAGCAGAATGAATGCACATACTCTATGTTCAGGCTTTTATTCAGGAAGATATTTGTATTATGTTTATATTTATTATAATTAATCTCAATTTTCAGTTTTATTTTGCTGATAGACATTTCAATTCCATTAGAATCAAATGCTTTTACTAGTGCCTTTCCACCCACTGGCATGAAAAACATTATTTATGTACCAATAATATTCTGAGCAGTTCTTAAAAGCTGAATTTTCAGTGGGCTTTAAAAATATATACATCATATATACAACATACATCAAATTCTGCTAGCGTGTATATTATTTCTGTTTGTGCAGAAGCTTATTTTGTACTTAACTATCTACAGCACCTAATTACATGTTTGTACAAATCATACATGACTATGAAAAGTACCATATACACTCTACGATAGTGTAGAAAGAGATAAAAACTGCAACCAAATCCTACATAATTACATTTGCTTCAAGAATATTCCCTTTGAAGCAATTAACTGTCAAATAATAAACTTGTTTGGAGATTATACTAGTACTTTGTACTAGTAAAACATGTAAAAAGCACATATAAGCAACGCTGCCTCTATAACGGCACAAAAGAACATCTATGTCCAGAAAATGCAGCAAAGAAGTGGCATACGTGTTTGGTGTCATTCTCTCCACAACCTTAAGCCTCTCTACATTTATTTACAGAGTGCTCTTCATTCACAGTACGGCAAAAAATAATCAAGGTAAGCCATAGGGCAGAAAAGTAGTTGATAAAGTCATAGAATGAAGGAAATACCTCAAGTGTGCGAATCCTTTTGCAGGGGGCAAAACTGAATGATAGAAGGAAGAATATACATAGAAAAGAGCTGAGAAGGTACTAGGTAAGTGCAAATCTACTGTGAGTTCTGAAAAGGAGGTTATTTTTAAATTGCAGTGGATAAGAAACCAATGAGGGTGACAGAGGACAAATCATACCCCAACTTCACGGAGAAGGAGAGCATTTTGGTTGTCACATTCTGTACAACTTTAAGTTTTGGGAAGAAGGATTGCCAAGAACTATAATTGAGGGAGTTGCTGCTTTACAGTCAGGAAGGATTAAGAGCAGCTCTGAAAGATGCGAAGTACCTCTGTTCCCACTGACTACAGCAGAGTTTGAAAGCACCCATAGTACTCGTAAACCTTAGGAAAGAAAAATAAGTCAGAAATACGATTTTTTTTGAGAGAGAGTGAAAAAATACAGACAATAATTACAAGAATATTTTAAGCCATTTTCATGAATAAACCAAGGATTTCTCCCTATGGGAGCAAATTTCACTTCTTGTTCGTTTCCATCTATATCATGCAGTGTTTTAATCATGCAGCAGTCTCAACAAATAGATTGTCACAGCATTTTAGAATAGGTAATTTATTCAAATGACACCAGAAGATGGGATAATGTCTTCATTGGTTTGGCTTAGTTTAACCCACCCACTTTATTCACTAATGACTTGAACAATTCAGGATATTATATCCACCAGAAAACCCTAATATTGTAGAAATATTAAGACTTGGATACACCCTGAAAATCAAAGTACTATAAAGTACAAACTCAGGATTCTCTCCAGCTACTCAAAAGCAACTCAAAATGGTTTTAAAAGCTTGACCAAAATATTCTAAAAATAAAGGGTTGGATAAAATATTTTAATATCTGAAATGGACATATCACTGTCTCTCTGAAATTGAGATACGTTACTAACCACAGAAAAACAAATGAGAGCAGATGTATAATACCTGAAATGTAAATTATCACAGCACTCAAAACTCACTGGATATAAAGCTCATTACACCTTCTGACCTTAAGTTTCAACTGGAAAGTGGCTACACTAGGGAAAATTTAGGAATACACTTGATCTGTGTTCTCTTCAATAATAGATACAGTTATTGACAGTCTCTATATTATACTATATGCTATTCACTTACCCAGAGACTTTCCAAAATTTTCATGAAATTAACTGATAACCATAATTTCTGTTCTCTAGATTATTATTTTTTTTTTTTTTTACTCAATTTCAGTAGCCAGGAATAACCATAATTTCTGTTCTCTAGATTATTTTTTTTTTTTTTACTCAATTTCAGTAGCCAGGTAATATGACCATAATGTACCTGGTTATTCAAAGGGAACTAACCTTTAGTGATAAACAATCAAGGTATTTGTAACTGCTCACTATAGGCCAAACATGCATTTAGGAACAGAAAATTCTTTTCTAAGAATAATTCTAAAATTAATTCAATCCTGATGAATGTAGATGGCCCATGATCTCTTTTTAGAGAAAGTGCAAGGCTGATTCACTGACTGGGGGTAATATACTGAGCTACAGAATAAGCTAATACATGTTAACAATCAAAGGTTTAAGGCAACAGGCAAGCAAGAGAAACGTGATAATTTTCCTTGTGTTACCTTTCTAACTTTGAAAGTAAATTACAAAATTTGTGGCAATAATGTTATAAAATAACATAAAATAGGTGTGCATATTAGGACCTCCCTATGAACTAGTACCTTGTAGTTTGCTGTATATGCCACACTTGCCTTTTGTTCCGGTTTTTAAAAATTCTCAGAGCACAAATAAGTGTAATAAGGCTGGAGATAGAAAATGACCTATAGGTGTAACAGCCTTTTTGAATGAATGAATAGGAACATATTTTGAATGAATAGGAACACATTACAAAAAGCTGCTTTGGTGAAAATCTTCAGCTGACAGAGATGAAGAGTGGTGACTAACATTATTGAAAAAAGGATGCGTACACGCTTGTGGATTTTTGTCAAACTGAATACATGTAATTTTGTTGTAAATAGCAGGTTAGCTAACCAGGAAACCATATCCTTAAAACGAGGTATGTTTAAAGCACAAATATATGGATATTAAAGAAGAATTTTGGAACAACAGAGCACCTCAAATTTCAATGTCTTAGAAGAGTCCAAATGACTGCAGACCTTCATTTACATACCCACAGAAAAAACAAATCTTGCCTTACCCGGCCAACTAGTATTGGTTCAGGTCCAGAAAATTCTTCTAATACAAACATTTGATTCCAAACCCAGCCTCTCTTGGAACGGTTCAAAACTCTTTGTTCTTCAGTTAGCTTTTTTAGTCCTGTACTGGATCCACTTGGTAGTACTTGAGATTGATTCATTGGAGCCATATAAATAGAAGGAAGGACAGTAATCCATAATATTATTAATGGAGTCCATGTATCCATAAGCATTTCCGTTAGTCTTTCTGGCATTGTACCACTAGCTACGCAAATCACCACAGAAATGAAATTATTATTTTGCTTTCCTCCAGACTGTAGCAATCCAATTCATCATGCAGTACAGAACATTTACTTACAGCTCCTCCATGTGTTTACAGCACAGTCAACGTAAAAATAGCTTAGATTATAAAAACATGATCCATTGAGTTTTCCAGTCATTAAAGATTCCTGGTGGGGGGAAAAAAAAAGGTCAAATCAGTGACTAAAGAGCTTAGGAAAGCATTCTGAAAGATCTTACTTTTACATCATAAACCAAGACATGTAAGTTTTTTAATTTGTAGTACATAATATTAGTGCATATTAAATGGGTTAAAAAAATTAAGTGATTCTGTGAATCCCTTCATTGCCTGAAATAGTGAGAGAAGAGTAAATGATTACATACACTCAGGAAAACATTTTACTTGGCAATTTGTCTTAGGGTCTGAAGAAGCTCCTGGCCTTCTTGCTAGTTTGCACATTTTAGGTAGCTAACTATAAACACTTAGCATGTCAAACAATAAAAGTCATACAAAATAATATTCTTGCATACAGACTTACTCTCTTCCTCAAGAAAAAAAAAAAATTACTTCTCGTAAGTGTACGAGGCTCCAGCAGTACATTCTCATTTTAGTAATCATCTAGCTGCAGCAGCACACAGCTCAGCACAACCTTCACAGCCCAGCAGAGGAACAGGACTGGTAAGTCCACTGTGAAATCCATGATCCCTGAACCAGACCACTACCAGAACCTAAGTAAGCTCATTTATATACATTTGCACTACAGGACTTTCAGTGTCTGTCTCTCAGTTCCAAAGAAAAACACACAGTGAAATTTTATTTCAGAGACATTTGCCTTGATGGACACTTGGGAGCATTTTGTCTTTCTTTCCTCACCCACCCCTTCACATATTAGAAGGCCACATCAGGTCTCATCTCAGTGTAAATATTCCTTGAAACAGGCAAGCAAATTAACACAGTAGGGCTTGCTAATGCCACAGTGATGGGCAAAACCTGAAATGCAGCCGTGGAAAGATAGATGGGACATGGCTCAGGGAGAAGGGCTGCATTACAGCTACTCTAATGAGGCTGGAGTTATGTAAAAAGATTCCCCATACATTTTCTTTGACTGATTCATATCCAAACAATCTCATGAGAAACCACTATATACAAGATAGGTAAAAATGTCTACTCTTAAGCTTACACTGTGTCTTAGGCTGGGTTTTTTCCACTTTAAAATGAGTTCTTAGTATTGGAAGGGAGTGGGTGGGGGTTTTGTGGGTTTTTTAGGTTCATACACACTCATGGAAGAAAATATCTGATAACATGAATAACAACAGTAAAAGTCATCTGTTATTTTAAAAGCAAACAATGTAAAAAGTAATTTTTTTTCAAACTTCAGTAATTGCCAAAGCAACTGTGAAATCTGTTGCATGAAAACCTGGAACTGTGAGAAACTTGTCTTGTTAAAAGAGAAGAGCTGTTATCAAACTAAAACTCAGTATCTCAAGTAGCATGGAAGAACGGTAAGCTAATAGTGCAGTCCTTTGACCATGCATGAAGAATGAGGTGAATATCCATTACAGAAGTAACTGTGTGGCTTAGAAACATCACTTAAGCCTCATTGCCAACAGAGATGGAAAGAAAGAAACTAGAGAATACAGTATGCTCTTGGAATGAAATTTTGGGAAAAACGTGAGGGAAGCAAGAGAGGCCTGGCATTCTCTCAATCCCCGGAAAAGGACGAGGAGCTAAGAGTCTAATTGCTTGATGGGAAGGGTCTGTCAAGTCACCCGGTCTAAAGAATGAAACTGGGGCTACTGCTGCTACTTTCTGGCACATGTTAAAAAGACAGATTTCCTCGGGCGTGTTTGGTGGTTGAAGGTATCAAAAGAGAGAAACAGCCAAACTTTGAATGAAAGTGGTTAAGGTTTTTTGTATGGGATCCTTGTGCATATGTGAATGGACTTGTGGGTACGAGTGTCTGCCAGGGGACAGATTTTTCCAATTTCCTCAATGGAGCAGGAATTGAAACACAGGAGAAACAGAACCACTGCAAAACAGAGTAATAGACAACTTCAAACAATATCCACAATTAAATTCAGAACTGGGGGCATAAACTGAAAACCCAACTCGAGAGTCCTTTTCTGTAGCTGAGTTTTTGGGTTTTATATACAAAGTGATTTTTGACCCAGAAATAGAAGCCCACCAGAACAGAATAGTATGTTACACCTTTGTCCAAGAAACCCAAGTGGGCCATGACCGTCTTTCTTATTCTTCCATTACAAATTGATATAGTTCTTTTTACTCACAGGACCAAATAATGAAAGTAAAGCACTCGTTTTCATATTCAAGAAGCTTTTTGAAAACAATTCTTAATTAATCTACACAGCCTGTCTTCTAAAAGAGATTAAATAAATGAGATAAAACAATATGATGCTCACAGAAACATTTTTGTTTGAAGAAAGAACAGGATATTTGTTTTTCAAACTGCCACTCTGAATCCTTGGCAAGCGTTAAGTTCATTTCAGTGCATCCCCCCGCAGTTCCTCCCCCAGATTTCCTGCCTGTTACTCTTCACTTACTCCAATCAAATGTAGGTCCTATCCATTAGCACTAATGCATAAGATTCACTGTGACTGGACCATCCTCACAGTAGCTCCCTGTTCAGCAATACCTTAAGGCAAACAAGAGCCAAAAGCACACCAAAAATATTAGTAATACACAGACCATATCATTAAACCTAACTCAATGAAATAACCCTGTGAAGAGCACAGTTACACAAGCTCAACGAACACAAAACTGCGAGATTTTCAAGTACCAACAGGAGAGTTAGGCAAGTGTTAGGCAGTGCAGGGTAAAGAAAAAAATCTGATGGGGCTTTTCCATGTATCGATGTACTGCAGGGGAAGATGATCAGTGCATAACAGCAGAGCTGGATAAATTTCTCTACAGTTCAACCTAGACTACTGGAGCCTTTTGGGATTTATTTGAGACACAGACTCTCATTTGAGATTCACTGCTCTATCAGTGAATTGTGGCATTTACTTTGTGCAGTGCTTGGAGATTGTACTGTCCCCAGATTTCTTTACCAAATTTGGAAATGAATTTACTTTTCCATTCCTGGGAGCAGAACACCATGTATGTGGTTGGGAGCTGATGGAAGGCATTATTAAATACTTGGCCATGCAATTTTCATATTGGTTAATATGCATATCAAGAAATGCCTAGTAATTAAATTATAATCCTGCAGACCAGATGTATAGGAGAAACTGATAGGGCTACTATAACGATACTAAAAAGGCGCATGTAAAGGGAGATCTGGCAATCAGGGAAGACTAGAAGGTGAGGCACAGTAACATTTTCCGTTCTTACATTATGCCAGGTTCTAAAGAAATGGTGAGTATGGAATGAGAGCAAAATTGTTCCAGTGAAGCCAGAACCACCTTTTGCTAAGCAACCAAAAGAAGACAAGCACATGGCCCTTATAGAGTGTATTTACACCCTCATAAAGATTTTGTTGGTGCTGGTAAAAGCATAATTTTTGCTTTGAATTTCCACTTACTCAAATGGCCCTATGCTCTTTTCTTTAACAAAACTTTGCTGTTCTTCTAAGTGGTTTCCCTGTATAGTATACGATATATACAACTATAAATACAACTCTAATCCAGCAAAGCTGTTTACAAAACAGCTTTACTTCTTTATTCATCCTTGAGAGGGGAAGTGATATTTGAAATATAAAGAATTTCTTTAATGTAGCAAACAGATGAAAGAAAATGTAACACTATGTCAGGTAGCAGAGATTCAGATAACTGTTATGTTTCAAAAACATAAGACTGTATTCATAAATTTGGTTCCCCATGCACAACCTACAGAGAAATAGAAATAAAGCTATATTTGATTGTTTTCCACTTACTATGCATGCTGATATAGTTCTAGAAAAATATTGTTCTATTAACAGGAACATGCATCTTGGAGCACTACTTGTACAACTCTAGGCCATAGAGTGCGTAAGTTTTATTCAAGTACAATGCAAAAAGTGATTATAACGAAGTAGAAGTTTACAACCTAGAACTTTAACTAGCATACCAACTTCAGAAAGTAACGTAATATACATTGCAACCTTTTTTGGAACTAAAATCTATGTAGGTTACTTGTATGAGTTAATTGCTTGCATACAGTTAGACCCAGGTATGACAGTAGATAGTTATGGTACATATACTAATTCATGACAGGTCTCATTTTGTATATGAGTGGTGGAAAGCTTTATGATAACTAGCATCTCGGCTGTAACTAATTTCACTACTATTATTTTAGAATCATCTTTTAGCTTTAAAAGGTGAACACTGGAATGCAGTAATTTGTTAAAAAGATTAATAAACTTAATAAAAGTAGTTTAATACATAACTTCTTATTGAAAAAGAAGCAAAGTAAGATCATAAAAAGCTTTAAAAAAATCAATTTATTCTTAGGTTTCAAACCACAGAATATCTATCTGGTCAAGCAAACCACTTTAAATCAATGCACTAGCATTGTAATACACCATGATCCTAGTTTAAAAGATTTTAGAGCCACTCTAGTGTTTCTTCACGTAAGAGACACAGAGGGCTGACTAAAGAATTGCAACAAAGTTTCTTAATTTATTTCATTCTGCATTTACCTTATCATTTATAGTGATGATATACAACAGCTAAGCCCTTTGACCTCACTATTTCACTAGGGTGGATTGTATCTATTCCTAAACAACTATTATTAAGTTAAAAAAACCATGAAGTACTGGTTTATTTAAGTAACTTACACTAGAGATGCCAGACACAAGTTGGTGATCTTTGACTAAAGCAGGGGGGTTTTGGTAGAATTTTCAGGATCTTTTCTATTTTATACATTAAATGACCCCTTCAGCATGCATTCAGAAGACTGATATCAAATTGCCACAACATTAAGAGGTAAATGATACATAAAGGCAATGGAGTTCTAGTAAAAATGTTTTAGATGTATTTATGCATAACCTCTACCTTTGATGCTAATTAAATATAAGCAAATCAGCATTACAATACAAGCAGCCTCAGATAATTGATGAGAGGCGTTCATTTACTGATCACTTAGAGAGTTCCAACTAGCAGTGTTCGATAGCAGGGGGATAGCCTGGGCATTTTGCATGCTTCTTTTGGAGCCTCGAAATTCCATCTGACCCATGTGGGCTTTCATGTCCAGGAGAGCAAATTTAATCTAATTTCTGCCAGAAACAAGGATCCTTATTCCTGCAAAACAGAGCTGTGGGTAATAGCTTTAAGATAGATTAAGAGAATAAAATATGAAGGTTAATCAGGTGCCCTTGACAAAAATTTACATCTTGCGACTTCCTTTATCTGAAATTCATCAAGCAACCATGAGTGTCTCTTTACTCTGTCACAGGTTTCTCACAGCTCATGATCAGGTATTATATTTCCCCTGTCAATAGGTCTGCAAACTCAGGATCCATTCTGACAGCCTGTACACAGGTGTAGGTATTTTGTTCCTTTTAGTGTTTCTTTGGTTCACCCAAGCAAATTCCTTGTTATTGTTCAAATTACTGGGTTTTTTTACCTCTGATCGTTTCTCTCCTTCCTGTTTTTTTGTCCCTACAGTAGCTAGAGTATCTTTTTGGGGTTTTTTTGGCTTCACACTGTTCTTCCTGTTCTGTAAGCTCTTTAGGTTTACATTTACTACTGCAGGTATTGGCTACACTTCCACTTATGCTTCCTAGTCCCATTTCTCAAGGATTCAGACAGGGTGTTTTTCCGTCAATAGTAGCAACATGATGCAAAGCCTTCCCACTGTGGGAAGCACAATTATCTTTCCTTCATTGATCCTCTTTTGGCAGCACAACAGAGCCTTAAGTTTTCAATAGTAAAAATATAAGGCCTTAGCAGTCCTTAGCGCACCAGTCTCACTTGTACGTATAATTCTTACTCATAAGAGAACTGTGGTAAGGATTTTAGTTTGCCATTAAAGCAGAACAAAACCAAAGTCCATCACAATAAAACTATCAAGATACCCTAACCAACAAATAATCATGTCAGCCTTGCCTGCATAACTTTGCTACATACTCAAACTGTTTCCACTACATCTCTATTATATTGTACCTGAACTTGATTTTAAATTACCCTGGATAAGGCAGCATTCTCACGTTTCCCCTCCAAAAGAATGAGTACTCCTTGCCAAAACTATTACTCTTCAGTGGATTACTCATTTGTGTAAAGATTACTCACATACCCCCCAAAAATTAAAATTAAAAAGCAATTCTCCACCTTCCTGTGAGGCGAAAAAGGACTCAGGCTGTAATCAGACACGCTACTATCACGCTTACAGGGCCCACTGCAAAGGGCCACTTGCATGCCCTGGCTACACTTTACTGCCTCTCTCATCTGCCAGCATAACTGTATGTGTAGTTACTCCCTAACCCAGTTCTGTCAAAACGATCTTGTTAACTTAAACGCTTTTAATAGTAAGGTGTTTTTTAAACCAAATCATTCTGACAGAGATGGGTTAGGCCATTGCTCATGCTATTCTTCCACCAAGAGCAATTTTAATTTAAGAGGTTCTTCCCTCCCCCTCGCATCATGCCAGCTGCATGTTTCCAATAATTCGTCTCCATTCCCATTCCTCTCTTCACAGCAGTTTACTATCTCTGCAATTGTGATATTTGCAGAGCTACTGCATACAGTAACTTAAATAGTAACTTACAGTAACACTGTAAGCCAGACCAGTGAAAATTTAAAAAAAAAAAAAAAAAAAAAAAAAAAAAAAAAAAAAAATTTGCAACAAAACCCTGTTTCGATAAGTCTTTTCCTTCAAGTTTATAACCCAGATCATTGCACAGATCCAGTTTACGGCATGGCTGCACAAGCAGTTACATCAGCACAACTAAAGAGCCCATAAACTAGAGGACAACAACAAAAAGTTTTGAAAACAGCTGTGTTGCCAAAGAGCATATGAAGTTGGACAATATGCTTTTAGAGAGCAGTCAGACAAATAGTTGAATCAACAAAACTGAGTGGAGGAAAACTTCTGGAAAAGAGAACAAGCAATTAGAGACAGCGAAGCTACTTAAATAAGAGTCTGATGGACTCTTAGTATATAGCCATGGCAATCTGATGCAGGTCTGTTCATTGACGCTGGCAGATTTTAGGGATGGAAACCTCTCCCACCGTCTCATTCGGCTGCAGCCAGGCAGCAGTCAGATGTGCTGTTCTGAGAACACTGTCAGGAGGGGAACTCCCAGTGATCCTGACCACAAGCAGCACACACCACTGCACGGCGGAGGGGGGCTGCAAGCGGCAGCGAGCCAGCAGCCAGATTCTGGGCCATGCATGTTCTAGGCATTGCCCCAAATCATAATTATACTTTGTAGCTGCTCTAAATTTCACCAACTAACAGTGATTTTAAGGGACTGTTATGTCACCTGGAATTAACTGTAACATAGAAAAGCATTATCCACACATCCTTTCCTTTGGCCAAGCACCTGAAATTTCAAAGGAAGGAAAATGAGATGGGAAACGTTATGCTAACTCCACTATAGCAGCAGGGTGACATACACTTGAAGTATACTTCATGCTGTCAGAGATGTGCAAGAGAGGATCCTGCCAATACAAGTCCAAACCAATTGTCCAGGTTTATTTTGATGTATTACATGTGGCAATTTGCTTATGGCTGCTTGGAAAATCAAAGTCAAATCCAAAGAATTACTTGTTTCAACAACAAAGGTAACAGATGCTACCTATCTCTTTCTTGTGGTCTTAGACGGTCTGTCCTATACACACACACAGAGTAATTCGGTGTGCAAAGATATGCCACTTTATTTTTTAAGCTTAGTCGTGCATTGTACTCTATACAGTTCAGACATCTGAACAGTTCTTTAGGTTATTAAGCAAGTTCCTAAGCTAAGCTTGTGTCAAATGTTATGGGACTGTTTTAAGCACAGTGTTCGTCAGTCTTTGCATGGGACATAGAGCTGATAGAATCCATACACCTGAACTAAGGAAATACAGGCATGCAGAAATACAAATGCAGGTACAGAATGCAACGGTTTATTGGGGGATTTATTAATCTGACTGTAAGGTTATTATTAGCAAAACCAGGCTACTTCAGTTTTAGGGGTCTGTTTTAGAGGCAGAAGGAAGGAGGGAAGGGTTAGAAAAGCTTTTCTAAGATAAATTCGTCTTCCTTAGTTCCCTTACTCTTTTGCTTTAACTAGGAAACCCCATGACTGGTGTTCTGAAGTAGGGATGAGGCTGCTACAGGATATAGGTCATTACACAACTTGACTAATGCTTTAGGATAAAGAGAAAGTGATATGTTCATCGCACTGAAATATATCTTCTTTAATCAAAATAATATATTGTAACAAGTTGTCCGTTATTCCATGATTGCTTAACACCATACTTTATCATATCTACAAAGTCTGTTTCATGCTAGTGACTACCTAAACCTTCTTTATACTTTTTGGCAAATATTTACCTTCCTGGAATCCTTTTTAAAAACCAAACAAACAAAAGAGTATTTAGCCCTGTGATGCCATGCTTATTGTTTAACTTCTACTGGAATCAATAGAATTCCTATTGGGGTCATTTTTGCTACTGTCTGACAGTAAAATCAGCATGGGCCAACTTTAAAGCTGCCAAGGCTCTGATACTTCGTATATAAAGCTATCAAGTTTTTCCAAAAGTGTTCTCTACTTTACAGAACCAGAATGCATTTAAAAAAACCACCAAGTGTGTTGTTAGCACTTCCAAACTATTTTTTCGACTTTATTATTACTGGTATTGTGTAGTGCTCAGGAATTCTAGTCATGAATCCAACTGTGCTAGACATTGTACAGATACAGGACAAAGAAGCAGTATGTGCTCCACAGTTTGCAACTGAAGTAATATGACTTGTTTGATTGTGTTTCCTCTGCAATGAAATTAGTATCTACAACATTTTAGGGTTGGGTGTTTTGGTTTTTTGGTGGTTTTTTTTTTTCTTTTTCATGACAGATGATACCTAAAGTATAGGCATTAAAATGACAATATAACTATTTTAGATCTACCGTAGAACAAAAGGTATTTGCAAACTTCCCTTTCAACCTCTCATACTTAGAAAAGAACAAAAGATTTGTTTTCAGGTTTATGGGAGTCAGCCACTCCACTGATGTGTGTCAAAACACTACCTCATGCTGCTGAGCTGAGCAGCTCATGATGCACGCTCAAAACGGAGAGGGAAGAAAATCAAAATCTGTTTGAACAACCAAGGTGGTTCAGAAACTTAAACCTGACAAAAATAGTTGTACCCGCGTTGTTTTCATTCTATAGTAAGAGGAAGAAATGAACTGAAGTAATTTTTATTCTCTACAGTCCACTGATTAAAGCGATTTTCCTTTGACTAAAATAGAACTGCATTACATACAGATTTAATAGCTCCAGCTCATGCCAACCTCATCTCTGAAACCGATGCTCATTTTTACAAGGCTGTATTACATAATATGAAGACCTATATCACTTTTAAAGGAGAGAGAGGAAAAAAGGCAAATTGTGCGCAACATGAAGAGAGCTCATAAAAAGGCAAACAGATTGGCCTGCGACTGAGAATTAGGTGTTAACCATGCTCTGCCTAGGGCATCGTTTATCATGAGAGTTTCAGCAGCTGGGATGTGCTTATCCTGTACTTGCTGAAAAATGTTTAAATATTAATGGAGGACATGAATATCTTGCTTTCTGGGCTGCTTTTTCAGTCTTTTTTTGATATACAACAGAGCTTTCATTTGCATTAGTTTTCTTTAAAGAATATTAGGTATTCTCTACGCAATTTAACAAAACATAATTAAGGAAAAACCCACAAGTTTCCCTGACATGTATTCTGACTGAACTAAGAACAGAAAGTTATGACTGGTCATCGTGATTTACTGAAAACTCTATCAACTTTCCAGCCATATGCATAAAAGTGTATGCACATTAAAAAAATAATCTTTAGAAAGGAAAAACGTAAGCATAACTGGACTTTTGTAACTACATACAGTACTGTTGCAGTAAACCTACTCAAATCTTTTTTGCTGAAACATATGAGATTAGAAGTGAAGGTCTTTAATTTTGCATCATTGAATTTGACGGCAGTTTTACTATCAACTGAAATGAGTTGTTTGGAAAGAATTAGGGTCCTCCAACATAAAAACTATTTCATTTGCAGTTGCTTGGTTGAGGTTTTTGTTTTGGTGGTTTTTTTTCATTTGTTTATTTTAATCTAACCTTTGGAAATGCACAAAAAATAGAGCCCACAGACTAGAATACAGAACTCCATCTAAACTTCAGCAACATTAAGAATTAAGTTCTGATGATCTCTTACTTAAAAGGCAATCATAGCTGTTACATTTAATCCACAAGAGAGGTTCACATCTAAAATGTTGCTCAATTGCAAAACTCAACTAATGAATTGCACTACCTCTGAATGCACACAGTCCATCTGCATCAGAATTTAGGGGCTTCAATATAATAATTTATATTTATATATTAAAACCCCATAGAAATATAAAATACACACATTTATATGATTATGATAATCAGTGATTGCAAAGGAAATGGATTTAAATGTTTATCTTAGTTCCTCAAATTAGGCTGAGCATTGCTTCCCAGGAGTAAGCTACTTTGACCGAATGTACGCTAAATTAGAAAGTTGAAACTGTGAACTAATGACTGCCAAGACTGACTGGTTTTATAATATTTTGAACTCCCACATTCAGTTGCAAAGACCCAAGCAAGACACATCGAGAAAGACCTTTATGAGCTTGTCTATGACTTAGGCACCGCAGGGTACAGTAGACACTTCTCATTGAAGGTTTCACTTATTCAGATCTAGGACTGGTTGGCATTACTAATTCCAAATCCTAGCCAAGGTGCTGATAATCCTTAATTTCAAATGATTTTCACAAGACACATCATGCTCAACACCTTGGAAAATCAATTCTATGAGTATTATCATTGCAACTCATGGATAAAGGCTACTCTCATGACTAAGGCAGGTAGAAATTGGTCTCTTGCCTGCAGTCAAGATGCTTTAAACTCTGTTGGTAACTGAACTGGTTCAGAAATCATCTTGCCTTTTCAGCTTGCACCTTCCACTTCAGATACCATCAGTCCCCAATGTTTTTTGGGAACGTAACGTTATTAATATAGTTGAAATGTCACTGTGTTGATGTTATTTACTTAGTTGACAAAATTAGAAATGTGCTGGACAGATTCTAGAACAAAGGGGGTTTATCTGAGGGGGGAAAAAACCCATATATATACACACACATTTGAAATTTCAAACTGGACTTTATTTTGTTCTATGTCTATCTGCTGCTCAAACAGTTATGTTCAGAATGCTATGAAGCGAGCCACTTTTTTCTATGGCAACAACACTAAGAAAAATGTTAGGTTTCCATCACCTAATTTAATTCTATTGATGCAATCCTATGGTAGCGATGATGCTTAAAATGTTCCAAGCTCAAAATGCCTTAGCATTTCCCTCCCACTGAAAGAATTTAGTTTGTATTATTTTAAACCCATAGTTGAAAGACTCTTAGGATACAACTATAGTGTATACTGCAAGCATACAATTGTCAGAATTAACAGTATATTCAAAAGGTCAGGCTCTAATAATAAAAAAATGGAGAAAAGAATAGAAAATGAATACTTCTGAAGATATACAGTATCTTACGGTTGTTGGATATGCTATAAAAATACCTGTTTATACTATGTAGCATAAGCAGTTGCTTTCTGTTACAGAGTATGCATAATCATCACTTAAAAGATATGCAGCACCAAGATCTTAAAGTACACGTTCACCTCTTCTTCTTCATAAACTTAGGGGTCAGTATTTTTTCCCCCTCAAAATCTCTCAAGTTTTGGAAATAGAATTATCTGTACGGATCAAGGGTCAAGTGGGTGGGTTACAGGCCCTTAATGTCAATAAGTGGGTAAAAAAGTCCCAGCTAAAGTCTCGTAGGGCACTCAGCTCTTCCAAAATGAAGATTTTAAAAGATGAAATCTGCAACAGTGCGAGAAGAAATAGAAAATTCAGGAAGTACTTCAAGGTGTAACAGACCTAAATCTATATCCATGGCTGATTGTGTTCGTACTTGTAACAGTTCTATACCCTGAAGACAGGAGCGTGAGAATATTTTTTTCTAGAGAAGACGACGCAGCATATGTTAGCAGTGATACAAATGAAGTGTCCAGGGATCAATTAATTTATTTGGTAAAGGTGCAATATTATTGGAAAAATGCTGAAGATTATGAATGACTGAAAGTGAATTTAAATCTGATTGTGAGACTACTTCCCCCTTTACAACTCTCTTCTGGACTTCATAGCAGGAGCTGATGTGAATTACTGGAGTGTATTAAAAAGCACTGAGCGACGACTTCTAAGGAGGTTTCTACTTCATCTCACAGAGATGAAAACTTTTTTTCTTTTAAGTGAAAGGTGTAAAAGGACTACATATCCTATACAGGGGTACTTCTTATTAAAACCAGCTGTGTTTGTTAAGCAGGCACGTATACTACTTACTGGATTTTTAATATTGAAGAAAATGTCCAAAGTTAGCTACCTGGCTAGCAGCCTGCTCGCTTCACAAATTGCTGACCTGTATAACTTAAGAACCAACTTTCATTAAATACTTCCTTCTCCGACAGCACCGAAGGCCCTCAGCTTACAACTAGGCACGGGAATCAGAATTCTTTACAGCCAGGATGCAAATTTTAAAAAAAAGAAGGGAGAGTTAATAAATAGTGAGCCTAGGAGGAAGCTTGCAGAAAGCTGTGCTCATTCGGTATGCGGTAACATAGAACAATAAGGCTGAACACCTTAGACTAGAATAATCACTTCCTTTCCTAGTGTTTTCCTGTTGCAAACATTCATACAATTAGGCTGGGAGGTGACACAACAGAGAGCTTTTGGGTTTTGATGTTATCACATTTTACGAGTGTGAAATTTTGTAATTTCACAGGTATTCAAAATACTAACTTCTAGCCGCTTTATCATTTTATTTAAGACAGGTAAAATGTACACCAGGGTAATTTTTCAGTCTTCTGAATATATTTATTATTTACTTATATTTACTGCGAAGCCTATTGTGAAGTCTCTTCTTGTTCGTAACAGTCTGGTATTGAACATTGAGAAGCAATATTATTCATATTTCTCTTTATCCTTATTTCCGTGTATTTCTCTTTATCCTTACTGCAGAGAAACTCTTGAAGAATTTCCAAAAGAGGATGAGTGAAGTTAAGAGGATTCTTTATCTATAGCTTTGGTAGTTACCAGCTCTATTCTTTAATTGAAGCTGAAACGAGCAGCTGTTAGCTTCCCTTCTATTAAGCACTAACGTGGTAGACTTGAAACAATAAACAGTTAATGTTATTTGACTTCTTACAACCAGCACCCCTCAAAAAACATCTGGCTGTGATACCTAGAGACACAAATGGTGAGCCGTTTATGCGATCAAGTTGACTGTTTAGAAGTATCAGCCTTTATGAAAGTTGTATGAGTATTTATTCCTACTTTCAGAGGAAAGACAGACTCGTTTGCATGAAACGGAGTGCGTGTGTTCGTGCCTGTCTAAAAGAGAGGAAGAGGGAGGGAGAAGTGAGGGTATAGAGTTTGATACCTGTTGGCAATGCAACCAGGTTTGTGTAACACCGTTATGTGCCAGGTTGGATTGATTCCACTCTATTTAGTCTGGTACTAAATGCAAACTGTTTGAATTGAGACAGATTCAAGACATGACTGAACAGCAACGAACCACGAAGGAATTCCTGCCTATGTTAAGTGGTGTCACCTTCATGGCGGTAGGCAGTATCTAAATAAGGACTTGAATTAATCTCTTCCATAATATCCACACAGAAACTGCCATCAGCTTTCTGTGCTGAAGCCTTGCAGCCTCCCAGGCTCCCCAGCCAAGCACCATATCCAGGTCTGATGCTGTCTAGCAGGGCTGCTGTCTGACAGCTCGGGGCTCCCGATTGGGATGCTGCTACCCAGCAGATATTGTAGCCAAGCAGAATGTAAGGATGTGTTACTCCTCTGTCTTCCTCAAAGAGAAGATGAAGCATTTAGAGAAACAGCCAGCTTCAGGGGTCGACAGACTCCTGCATTTCTTCTCTGGGAGCCTTGGCAGTGATGCAACTAACAAGCAGTTGGAGCTAAGGGGCTTTCTCCCTCTCTGAAGTTTCAGCTGGGTGCATTATCTGTTTAGTCAACCAAAGAAAAAGAAAGAAAACAACTTGCCGGACAAGGATGATTCCTAGCTAGTTATGACTAAAGATTCATTCCCATCTCAGCTTTTAAGAGGAAGAGCAGTATCTCTGGGATGCTTTCCTCTCTGAAAGTAGGAAAGGAAGCTATCGTACCATTCCTATTTAGTTATTTATTTATCTAGGGGGTGCAAAGCTTTGAGGGGAGGGAAGGTGGTGATAAATCAGGGGGATTTCCCCCCCTCATGGTTCTTCCAGACTCCTCCTCCCTCATTTACATATCTGGCTGGCAAGTGATTTTTATTCTCAGCACGAAAACTGCAATCTATTTCAATGCATGAATGCAGCCCTGCATCTATTCAACACAGTGAAATAGCCCAGAGATTTATTGTATGAAATAAGAAAACAAGGAGAAGAAACGGGCTCTCCAGCCTTGGAAGCAACCCTCTGCGATCCAAAGTCCTCCTGAGACACCACCCCAAAAAAACAAAACCAGAGGAGAAATAGCCACACCACCACCATTCCTCCTCCCAAGGGAATAAAAAAAAATCCTAACTAGCATCCCATGACATTTTCATTATCAGGAATTTCAAAACATTCAACCTAATGAGCCACTACAGCTCAGCCCAATACCGTACCTATTAACAAGGAAGGCACTCGCACAGTGCACCTTGCAAGAACACAGACAGACACTAAGTCAAAAAGAAATCTATGGAGAGACAGCCCTCTGCCAGCGAGACATAAATAATATTAATAAAATGAATACTCACTCTTTCAAGGACCAAGGAAACCGCTTGCTGACAGCCACTTCACGTACGGATTGAAAGGGTGAGGTAAAAAACATTAGCCAGTCCCTGTGAACAGGCAGGATTCTCCAGATTTTCTTTTCATGCTTTTTGAGGCTGCTGGTGCTGGAGGAGATGCTGGTTACTTAGCTTCTCGGGTCTCTGTGCCTGCATGCTAAAGTGCGGTTACTAATTTCTCCCTTCGCACAAGCCAGCGGCAGCAGCACGTCTCCAGGAAAGCAGGGATATTCCAAATAAATCCACTAATTCCGGGTCTGAGCGCTCCAACGTGCCTGCCTGCCAAATGTAACTGTGAAGTGATGTGGAAAAGTGAGCTGGGAGCCTCCCCTGACAGCTCTTATTGGGCTGATCTCGGAGGCAGGTCTAGCGCTTGGAAATTCATGTAAGCAGTTTTGGGTGGTGGTTTC
>NW_009259237.1:621199-624902 GCF_000687185.1 Egretta garzetta
GGATGCGGTGGGGGAGGGCGGCGGGCCGCGGGGGGAGGCAGGACCCCGGAGGGGGCTGCGGGAGGCAGCGGTTCCGCTCCGCGGCAGTCGCTCCGGGGACGGGGAGGGCATCCTTTAAAAAACCCTTTTCCAAACAAACCCCAAAGAACTGCAGGCGTTTAAGTCATCTCCTGTACTGTTTTAAAGCCAAGGGTGGCAATCAGATTATAAGCAGGAGCCTGAACCAGCCTAAAGGCAGAACAGAGCCAAGACCTCCGCAGAGCAAGAGCTGGCCGAAGGGCAACCACGGTACAGTAAGTTGTTGACCATCAACCAGTTTCCAAATCCTCTTTGTGACTGGCAGTGCTCGTACCCTGCCCAGCCCCGGCTTGTGAAGTGCTGGGGAGAGGCTAAAGGACCCTAAGCGTTGAGTACCGGCAGCTGCCTTTGTAAAGAGCTGAAGGTCGCCCACCCCTTCCGAGGGCTCAGCGTGGGTCCAGGCAGGGCCGACAGCAAAGCGCCCCTGCAGAGGGCCAAGGCACAGCACAGCCAGCCCCACCCGAGAGGTCAAAGTGACCCCCTTGCCCACCTTCTTTAGCAGTTGAGTTTACGAGCTTTCTTCCTTTCTCTGCTGCATGTATTATCGAATAGCAAATTAAATGCATTTAATAATTACATACAGCATAGCTTTAAGTCTTACCACCACCTACATTTTTTTTCCCCCCCAAGTTTAATGTTTACCATTAGAGGATTCAGTATTGTGCTAGGAGCATAAGCTATAGACATGGTCAGGTACAGATGATGACTCTTAAAATGGAGGACAGATTCAACACTTAACTAGTACTACTGTGGAAGCTTAAGTGCACTCAGTTCCATCCTCATCCTCCAACTTTCCTCGACCAGGATTATGTGGCACTTAAGATGAGCCTTGAGGGTGGTTCTGTAGTATTAAAGCTGGTTTGTTGCTCAACTTTAAGATGACCAGCCCTTTAAAAATAAACTCGTTCATATAATCCAAAAACCTTTTAACCTGAAGCAAAAAAGACGACGACTATATTTTTTCAAGATCTATCTAGGATTACAGAGAGAAGACCCTAATATTCCTCTGTATAGTAAGAATACCATATAATTTAGTTTCATGATAGTTAATCTTATTTTTCATGCTGATGCTATGTGTGCGTGCATGCAAGACAGTGAAGGAGAGAAAGGGAGACCTGCCTTTGGAGCTCTTACGTGCTTCACTTTATTTTAACTAAATGCAAATTATTGCAGATAACAGGTGCATTTCTTCTTGCACAAATATTCTGAAAAGTCTCAAACTCATCAGAAAGTAGCAAAACATACCCAGAATTTGACATTTTTCAAGGGCAACAAAGAAACATCTATTTCTTTGCTTCCCTCAGCCCAAACGTTTGCTTTCCAAGCTGTGAGCCTGGGATGATTCCTTGGAGAAGGATGGATATAAAATACATAATACTTACTTGAAGCAGGCAGAGAGCCTTGAGGGAAATACAAAACACTTTGCAGTGCAACAGATAACATCAGAAATGTGGCTTCCCTTTACCTGGGGTGCCACTGAGGCAAACTGTGTTTTTCTCCCCCATCGCTCCACCAACTGAACAACACAGTGAGAACATAGATGTTGTCACAAGGAAACATGAGGATGTTTATCCTGTATTTACTCCCAGTAATTAACGACAGTTTTAAAACTTTTTTTAAAAGGTTTCCGTAAGAGTAGTTGCACACCTTGTTTTCATTTCTATTAAAAATACCCGATAGAAGAAATCAAGAATAAAAATTCTCACTAACAAGAATGGGTTAGATCCCTTGTGCCCATGCTTTAAACAGGTAATACGGTTGTGTGTGGGAAGAAAGCGAATGGTAGAGGTTGTACCTCCAAGTACAGCTTAAAAGTTTAGGTTTTGTTTTGATTTCAACCTTTGACTTTCGCCATTTGTTCTATGTGACCTTTCTTGCAGTTGGAAATTACTGGGGCAAATGCTATGCTCTTTCATCCTCAAGTTGTTGTAGGAGAGGGTGGTAAGTGTCTTGTTAAAATGGATTATGTCATCCATGGATTCCCCTGCTAGAAAGCCTTTCAGATGATGGAGTAAGTCTTGACAGGAAGAAATGTATGGATTCATATTTAATTTAAAAATAATCTTGGAATAGCAAAGGAACACTTACAACTTTCTGCATCCTATCCAAATTAAAATATTTAATGATATTTATCAGTGATATATATACACACACACAATATGACATAGCACTGATGAGTATGCTGGCTAAAAATTGTTTCCTCTTAAATATATATTGCAAGGAAGACACTTCCTCTATCTCGTAAATGGTCATTTCATTTTTTTAAGCAAAAAGCATCTCTGACTCCAACTGAAACGGGATCAAGATTTTTAGTTTAATAACTATAGTGAAGAAAAAATATGCAAAATATATATGACTGAATGCATCCTGGGGCAAACTGGAATTCAATTTTTCATATTAAGTTTTTGTACCAGAAGAAATATAGAAGCTTCACAAAATGCATTAGTTTGTGGTGGTGGGGGTTGTTTAGTTTTTTGTTTGGTTGGGATTTTTTTTTTTGGGTGGGTGGGGGTGTTGACTGATTGTGACTAATAAGGGGGGAAAAAAATTAACTTCTGCTTGGAAAACAACCTGGAGTTTTTCTTCCATATTACTTTGCTTTTATGAGTAAGAAGGATTAAAACCCCAATGTCACTTCTCATTCATATACAGGCAGGAAGTATTTGTCTATCATCTAAAAACGTGTGGTATGATGGAACACAAGATCTTTTCACCCTTTTATATTTTTGTGAAAATAGTTGTTGATTATCATATAATTATTTGTTCCTCGGCATTGCAAAGCGGTGCAATAAACTGTTTTCTGAAGACAGAGAATTTAGACCTTACTGCTTAAAAATATTCAATAGAAGTGACATGAAATGAGCTCTTAAGGGGCAACTCAATCACAACACAGCCTTACAAGGGCTGCTGCTGCTGTAAATGTTCAGCATAATCTCATTTAAATAACAATGCAAAAGTCAGGAACTTGAGAAATGGGGAGGAGAATGAAGGGAAGCATGCCTGGAAAAGAAACCACTGTATTAATACCTTGTATTCAGAATTTTATTCCATCAGATCACCTAGTACTGAGATATTTCCCTCAAAGTATCAGTAGCTGATTTCAGTCTTTAATACACTATAGGGCCTGATCCAAAATTACCTGAGGTTAATGAGTCCAGTGTGAATTACTTGATTAAGATAAATGACTTTACTGCAAGCAACTTTTGCTTACAGGGATTACCACTAGCATGCCACTTCAAAGTAATATTAATATAAAATTAATAACTGACCTGCAAGTTATTAAAGCAGGTTTACAGAATGGTGGTGTAACCTACCATTATTCTCTTAAAACTTTAAATAAATTCAGTGCTGTTTTCTCAGGCAATATCCAAACGCTCTACCTAGTTTATAAATTTTGCTCAAGTTATGTGAGGGATTATTCCTAAATTTAATTTGCTCTGAAAGGCTAGTATTCACATTCCATAAACTTAAGAAGCAAGAAGGTAAGTCCAGAACATTTCTGAATAAAATAGCACTTCCATCTCAGTTCACTATGCCAGTACAGAGACATAATCACCTTTAGAACACAGGTTCTTATCACTCCCTTGCACCACCCCCCCCCCCCTTTTTTTTTTTTTTTCCTACA
>NW_009259237.1:624954-635524 GCF_000687185.1 Egretta garzetta
GGAATGCCGGGTCTTTATATAGAGATCAAAAATCGTTAAAATTCAGCATCCAGCACTGGAACAGAAAGCTTGAAAAACCCCACTGAAGAAAGGACAGACCATAAAGCAGTAGCAGCATCCATATGTGGCAAAAATGATTCTCAGTCATCTAAAAATACTTGCTCTCCAGCCTGGCCTGCTGTCAAAGACATCTAATCAAAGTCCATTCCCTTGTTACTTGATACATGGCAAGAAATAAATGCATTGATTTTGACTAAGTTACTTTTGCCTTGATGGGACATTTTTAATAACCATGCAAATTCCATTTCCAGACCATAGACTGTCAAACAGAAACAAAGGTTTAATCCAACAGCAGCACTGGGGCTTTTAGGCCCTTAGCAAATCCTTTTCCCATCCCAAAATTACTCCATTTAGTAAAATAAAACATAACTAGTTCTGAGCCCCCATCACTGTTGAGATTTTAAAATATAAAAAAACCCAACTACTAATTTGGGTACCATATGCCCCAGTGATATTATGGAATGCATAAAAATAAAACCGCATTATCAAGTTTTATTATTCCTTGGGTACCGTTTGCAATTTTGATTAGTTGCTGTCAGGCTGACTATTAGAAAAACAAGTATTTCTTCTGTACAAACACTAAGATAAAGACAAAAGGAAATGATATCAAGCAAGGCAATCAACCTTTTTTTTATACATTAATGTACAGGATACAGTTTGGAAAGTTAATATTTTGCTTTTAGTTTTCAATATGCCTTGTGAATATAGGTAGCTGCATTGGTTTCAGTAGCAGCACAAATATTTTTTGCTCTACCTCAAGTGCCCTCTAGTGTGCAGTAACTAAGCAGGTTAAAATAGTTTTGTTTTTTTTTTCTTTTTCCTAACAGCCACTCTTCTAAATCCCAAAGTAATGTGTAACACTGCTTTTCTTCTCAGAGGAAAGAGAAATTCAATGTTCACTGCATTAATTGTGTGGATATAAATGAACTCTCCTCTATGTAAAAATCAAATCACCCCCTTTGCTGTCAAGTTTTTATTCTCAGAGGTATTAGTTAAATAAAGCCCAATAATTCTTCCAGACATCGTGCAAATGTTGTTGAGATACAAACAATTTTCAGTGCGGTCAGAAGCAAGACAACAGTCTTCTCTATCTGCAAATGGCAATTAACATATTCATCAGCAAAACATGACCCTAGAACAAGATTTAACAACAAAACCCCTAATTATGTTTCTAGAATTTTGTTGTTTGGTTGTGGTGTTTGTTTTTTGGTTTGGTTTTTTTTTTAAATATATTTTTTGAAGTGCTGGACACCACTGATAATCCTAGCTTTGAAAGTTATTTTTAGCTATTCTAGGCAAACACAAATACCCTCTAAAAATACACACTGATTTGTGAAAAATGGAAGTACTCTTATATAGACACATATATCTCATTCTTTATCAGCAAGTGATTGAATAAGACCATAATGAAAGTACATTCAGCACCAGTTTAGAAAAATAAGTAATTCGACATGAATATAAGTAGAAAAAGATTACTGAGGCACATGTGTAACAAGTTCTGTGTGTTCTCATCTGTCCTTAACAGCAGGAGTAATCTGTCCCCCCGTTACATGGATGTGCTTGGTCAAAATTCTGACATTGCTTGGCTGGACAAGTTGTGTCACGTCAGCCTGTGACAGGAAGTTCAGTACAATGCTGCTTTTTTGGCTGCAGGAGGCCATGCACGCAGCCAAGCAGTTTTAGCTGTTTAACTGCCGCATCAGCAGGGCAGCAGAAGGCTGCCTGACAACAGATAAAGAAGAAAGGGAAGACGGGAAGAAAGAGGATGTTGGGATGTAATAGTCTGGAGAGGTAAAAATACCAGGTGCAGCTCCGAGAACAAGAGACTGAACAGTATCAGTAAAGTACTTGCAAGAGGTAGTTGTTCAATTTATTTAATCATACTTCTAAGATGCTCCCCTGTATTTAAAAGCAGACTTAACACTTGAGGTACCCACCAGACTTTCTCCACTGCACAAATGAGTTTATTTGGGGGGGAACCATTGAGGATTTTTCCTCATTCATCATTTTGTTGTGGTCTGACTTCAGAGCCAAGTATTCACTTTCAAGCAGGACTTACATAAAATTCCATGATAATAGCAAGCTTAAGCATACTCTAAATAGATTTTTAATAGACTGCTAACCAAGAGCTGATATAAGAGATGGTGGATCCCAGGAGAGATGAAATGCTTGAATGTAGTAGGGATATGCTACAAGGTGAGAGTATCGCATCTTTTGCAAATTGTAAAATCAGTAGGACTTCCTCTAAGTGGAAAGAGTCATCATCCCTGTATCTGAGCTAGGGCTGTGGTTGCAGGGCTGTAGTTGTAGGGCTGCAGTTTCCAAGTGAGGTGCTGAGAGAAGCCAACGGGATTGTTTCCCGTTTGCTAGCTTAGACTCTCTCCCGCTTAGCCTGTTGGCTCTTTTGAATGTTCTTTTTTGTAACTTAACTATTCCTCATGCATTCCATAGAGAACATAGTTTTCCAACAGTTTTGGCATACATATAAAGCTAACAGAATACAAAGCTAAACGTCACAGTACACTAATACACAGTTTTCTAACACTTAACAGGCTATTTTAATTTATCTTAATAGCCGCACTGCACCCAGGCAAGTGGTGGCAGTAATGCAACAACTAGACTTATTCCAGAAACAACACCAGAAAAGGCAGTCTCATACTTTAGAGTAAGTACAGACCTAATGTACATGTTAGCAGGGGCTAGACAGATCTTGGTGGTGATTTGGGAAAATAAACTGCATTCATTACCATCAGGTTTGAGTCACCTTATCCAGACTGTGTTCAGCCCTCGTCACAGTGCAGTGCTGTGGGTGAACACCTATTTCAGCAGCAGCAAAATATACCTGCTACTATAATATAATGAAAGGAAAAAGCCATCCAGGGGCAAGGATATCTCCTTGCCATAAAATGAATAACTTAAAAATTAACAGCATTGTTACCTCTGTTCTGAACAAGAAAACTCCTAAGTTTAGACCAGCTCTTCATGAAGGTGCCTTCCTGAACTAAAGTAGAAATAGCATATTTTAGGTCCATGTGAAGGTGACAATGACAGCAGGTAAACAAACAAGAGGGAGATGTGGTTACTAACAGAAGCAAAGGGAAAGTAGCACAAGCCTCAGGCTTCAGCATGCACCACCTGAAGAAACTCCCAGGAAGGTAGTTTTGCATACCCCATAACCCAAATCTAATAGCAACGCAAGCTGGAATTTGGCTGCTAGTCCAAATCATATTTGTTTTTCCATTCTGAACACAGTGACAGATTAGGAGTACATGCTTATTTCAAAGTACTTTTCTCCAGAGATTTCTGTTTTGTTTCTTTATTTAATTAAGAAGGTAAGTCAACATATTATCCATAAAGTGATTTTTTCAGCAACTGCTGACATCATAGTTTGGCAGACTGATCTTAAAGAAAAAGAGGTAATGCTGTGGTAAAAACAAAACACCAATTTCCCCTAAAAAAATATTTTCTGGTGCATATATAACAAATATCGCTAATGAAAGAGAATATAAATCATTTAAATCCCCAGGACTTAATGCTGAAGTACTTTTTTTCAGTAAGTAGCTAAAAAAGGACGAATCATTTTACTGAAAAGAACTAGTTTTAATGCCAGTAATTTAGTGAATCAAGTAAATGCCTCCTGAAATATGTATTCTACAGTCATTTAAGAACTTTTATAGGTAGTGTTTATTGTTAAATAGTAGTAACATCAAGTAAGTGTCTAAGACTGAGGTGCTGGAAATAGCGTCCCCCACAGGAAATGACATGAAAACAGTGTGCAAATCCTTTGAAGTAAAGGGACAGTAGTAAAAGGCAGCGTTCTCTGGGAATTGCTCAAGTGAAATAAGCCAACTGTGGCATAACTGAAGGAGTAAGAAAGGCCTGATTCACTGCTGTGCTAATTTCACTAATTCCAACTTAACACAGGAGTAACACTGTGGTAAAAGACGACCCATATTTTTATTTAAATTAAAATTTCTAATATTCATCAAATATTTATAAGAATATATAACAAATAATCGTGGCAAACATTGCATAATAAAGATGAAAGGGAAATTAACCTTGTGAATTTTTAAACTGAAGAATAAAGACCATTACATTAATAAGACTTAATTATATCATTAAATATTTAAAATTATGTCCTCTAATAAATGTTTTTATTTAACATATTTCTTTTTTATCTATTACTTTAGTAAAATGCCTTTAAGATATGAACAAAAACCCAGCAGAGCTCTTTTTTTTGATAGCCATGCAATTACAGAAAAAGCAAGAAGGGAGCCACGTTACCTCTTCAACTCAAGGTCAGCTTTCAGGACAGAACAATCTGTACTTCCACAAGCCTCAGCTCCCTGCCTGCATGGGCTGGTGAGGGACGCATCTTTACGAAGCATTTTTCTTCAATTATTCTTTTCTTTTTCTAGGACTAGCTTGGCTCTATCTCTGCTAATGAACTAAGTTAAGCCAGCACAAATAAAGCTTATCGCCAGCCATGTTTCTAACATTCCATTTAACATCTAACCCTATTAAAAAGGGTATAGAAGACAGTGTGTTCAAAGATCAGCTTCTAGCCTGCGCTGATGAGTCCTCCCCTGCTATCACTGACAGAACACAGGTGTAAAAGCAACAGTTGGAAACTATCTGGAAATCTTCAGGGAAGTCAGCACCTTGCAAGCAAGAGAAAGGGTCAGTTTGCTTGCAAAGGATTGGAGGGTACAAGCTTTGCAAGGAATATGACCCACCCCGTCATCCCTGTGTCAATATCACAAATTCTTTTCCTGACATTAATTCATTTCAGCTTATTCTCTCTAGACTTTTGCTATTATTCTACAAAGTGAAATCCAAGGAAGAGTTACAGCAAAAAGCTTCTGAATCAAACCAAATACCAGGCATCTGTTCAACCCACCACAAGGTTATCATCCTACCAGAAACCAATTTCTTTCTCTAGCACACCTCCAAAACTTTTAATGTCTCCCTATAATTATGGCACTTCAAAGTAACATTTATGTCTCTTCAGTACACTCCAGTTATTCTTTCTGCCTTGGCTGCGCACATAAACCATACACCCAGGTAGCCTGATGCCTCAGCTTTCCACTGAAAAACTATGAATTACATGCACTTGCAGAAACACTGATTAAAATCAAATGGCAAACACTAACAAATCAAATCTAATTCATCAGCATTTCAGATTTATCAGAGGCTACAATTTAATGATGCTTTAGTGGAAATTCTCTTCATTTACAAGCACGCAAATATGAGGCCCTATCTGTTTAGCTATTGTGCTTTTTCCAGTTAAGCCATTCTTTCTGTTTACCACAGTAATACTTTTTCTGATTTAATCCCTGAAAATTCTTGTTTATTTTTGTAATATTCCTTTGACTTGCCTTCTGTAGATTGTGTGTTTTGTTGCTATGATTGTCTTCCCACTATCCCTCACCATTTCCCACTCATCTATCCGTCATCACCCATACTGTAATTACAGAAATGTTATTTGCTGGTAGACAGATGCATAGGGTTGCTGGCAGGAGTACTACCATTATGCAGTGCAAATACTGTGCAGAATATTAAAGAGTCATATGAATCAAATCTTAGCAAAAGAGTATTCTTGAGAATTATCAAAAAGATTGAACTAAGCCTGGTTTGCTTGTTTACACACTGGACAACTCATCTAAAACTAGGTAACATTTATTTACATTTGACAGCTAAGAGTGCAGAGTCTTCTAATTAACATGCATGATGCTGCAAATATAAACAGGGATAAACACATATTCCATTATGTATAGCTGCCAGTCATGTTGCTACTGTATTCTTTTCTTTTCAGTGGACAAGTAAAACTGCTACAAAGCAAACAAGCACTGAGTTTTCACTTCAGTACCTGCCTAATAAACAATCTCCTGGAAATAAGGTATGACATTATTTGGAACAGCTACCAAAAAAACCCCCAAATTTCCTGGCAGTGTCATATCCTACCACTTCATTTAACTAAGGCTCAAGAGGCAGCAGAAATAACAAGTGAGCTTCCACTAGTGTTATGTTTTACTTTGCCTTGAAGTTTACACAAATAAAGCATCTGTCACTAACTGACAAAGTTCAGAAGAGTGCAAAGTGACACTATGCTTACAAATAAAAAGCTTAACCTGTAGAACAAATAAGGAGTAATATATATAGTATGGGTCAAATGGATCACCACTGAAACATAAGGTAAAGCTTAGGTGTCTTCCTAGGCACATGTACAAATCAGCACAGTTAAGTGATTGCTGAAAATTCCCTGTCAAGTGCTTATCAGCTGTATCGCCACTAAAATTTCGCCTGGGTGCACGTTTCAGTGATGTGCAGTAGCATGTATAGTCTAAAACAGTCCACTGCCACATCTTCCTTCTATGTTGGTTAAGTTGACAAAGAAAATGTGAAGATACTGCCAGCAGAGACAGGAATGCTGGAACCACTGAGCCCAAGATGCTTTCCCATGGTAATTTTGCCTTTCCCTTTCAGTTCAGTGTAAGCGGACGATTCTCAGCAGCACGCCCCGAGTGATCCTTCCTCCCAAGTGCCAGCCTCATAACCGATGTACACACATAGGGGTAAATGTGCACATGTGCTTAGAGACAGCTTATACCACAGAGATTTACAAATGCCCAGGACATTGTAAGAGCTCTTCTGAAAATTCAGTGACTGCTGTCTTTGAGAGTAAGACAGAATTTACCATTTGCTTTGTAGTTCAGCCCAGACATGTTTGGACGGGTGTATAGCCTTCACACAAAGCTCTCTGTTAAAGTGCCTTCAGACAGACTTTTAGTCTCCACACCACAGTTCACTGCACACCCTTACCCTGAGTTGTCTCATATATAATTTAAATGTTTAATGCAAAGTAAAGCTAATGTTAACAATACATATTTTTGAAGACTGACAGTATAATGCTTTATTTCCTAAAGGAATAACGGGAGTGATCCATAGGCAAATAGAAACTTGAGTAACACCATCTGAACAGATACAAATTGCGCTCATCATTGAGAAATCTTAAGAGTGTATGCTTCCCTTCCTCCTCCTCAACCAGGCAAAGTGCGATTTACTGTGTGGTTTTCTTTCAGACGAGGTATTAAAAGCTGCAGTGCACTCTATTCTGTATTGGTATTAATGATAGCTTTGGAACTGCGATGTCTTCGATATGTATTGTGCGCTGCTGACTGATGGCTCTTTCTAGCCTAGAAAGGTACTTTGTCTTAGCACATTTGTGTGGGCTGAGAGTGGAGGCCACAAGAATATTTTGAAGTTGAGGATTATAAATTAATATAAACTATCATATCATTAAAGTTGAGCTAGTAATACCCTCTAAAGTCACCCTAAGCTTTCTTTGTCCATGCAGGAAATTATTAGATATTATCCTATCTTGGTTCTAGTTATTCTTTATTGCTATTCATTCTCATAGTTGGTAGATGAGAATCCTCACAAGCAAGAGCAGGGACAGTAGAATCATCCTCTTTGTACACATTCTATTGCATACTTGCTGCAAGGGCCCCCAAATTCTTTTATAAATGCTCAGAAGCAGCAATTCTGGTAATTGTATGACTAATATCTTCATTATCAGAAGGTGGTATCTTTCACATACAACAAATTGAGATGATACTCACATCAACACTGAAAAATGTATTTAGGAAAGGGGAATTCTTTACCAAAGGAAAAAAGATAAACTTAAAACATTAATTTGCCACACATTTTTTCTTAACCTGTGTTATAACCTGCAGTCAATAGTAAACATACATCAAATAAACAACTTGCAAATTGATTCCACATTTTCCTGTCTACTTCTTTACCATACTAGTAATACTTAAAATAATTTTTCACACAAGAAGATTCACGTTCTGCTCTAAGATTTTAATTCTGCCATCTGAAGTGGTTAAGAGCATAAAAGGTTGGAGACAGAAGAAAAAATGTGGCTGAGGTAGGAAATCAGATGGTTGTTCAGAACTGAAAGCTATGAACAACTCAGCTGGTTAGTGATCAGTGCAGTTAGCAGACAGCTCTTTACCCTGCAGAACCACTTTTGCACTAGCATTGAGCATCAGTCATCTCGGCAGTCTCAGAGAGAAAAAGGACTCAGGACTGGTGGCTGAACTCCTCCGTCTCAGGAGCAGCCTCTTGAGGCCAGGTCTGAGAAACAACAGCAGGGCAGCATGGGAAAATTGGTGCTGTTGCCCACACTGAGCCTGTTCTATTCATAGACAACTTCATTCTCTAGGCTTGTCAATCTGTCACCAAGAAAAAAAAAAATAGAAAGGAAAATTAAAAGGTTATGATGTTATCTTCTCCAAAAATAGGATTTCAGTCATCTTGGAGAAGTGCTGTGCTTGAATATTTTCACTCAGGTTCTGCAGCCTGCTGACATCTCCCTACTGTCACAAGTACTGAGCTTCCTTTTGGTACTGCTAAAGGTCACAGAGCATCAGGGAGGTGAAGGGATATCTCCACTTAAATGACCATAAAAAAATGTTTTCAGGATTAATGTGAAGTAGAAAGAATTTAAACAGTCTTTTTATGTTTCTCTTTGCTGTTGTTGACAACACTGAAACAAGTAGTGCCTTCCGTTATTCAGCATCGTCTCAAGTCTATCAAAGACCGAAGGTGAGTTCCTAAAAAAAGGATGCTGCTGACTGAACCAGTCATTCGGGTAGCCCGGTTTCCTATATTTCTGAGATAACACAGAAAACAAAAGATCACAGATTACAAGAGCAGAAAAGACAAGAGAAAAACAATCCAAGGAAAAAAGAAAAACAACCAGTAAGTCTCAAATATTACCTTTGAGAATGAAGAGAAATTAGTGAATGTCACTATCCACTTTACTTGGAAAGAGAGTTCGGTGGCATCAATATAAATTGGAAGAAAATCCTCTGGTATGAAAGCAAAGTAAGAGACTAATCCAGTTCTCAGGGCAAAGTAGAGGATAGTAATGGTAAGTCTGACCCTGTAAGGTACAGAATGCCACACAGTAGCCTACAAACATAGAGTGCTCAGCGCTTCTGAGTGTCAAGCCTTTGGCACTCTGGCATTTGAGATTCACTCCCTCTATAGATTAGGATTGATCTTCCCTGTCTCTGGATAAAAAAAAAAAATAAACAAACTGTAACCTTGACATTGTCATCCAAAGCTGGACTCCAGCCAACATAGCAGAGACAGAATCCCCTTGAGAAGCAGAACAGCAACCCCAGAGGTCACTATTGATGCATCAAAATAGAAACAGTGGATTTTGATATAGCAAGGACTTACGTAATTTCATTTTTATTCAAAAACTAAAAGTGTAATCATGTTTCTTTCCCCTGAAATGCGGAATTGCATCCATCTCCATTTAAACACAGATACTCAGAAGGTATCTTAATATCCTTTTGGAATTGAAAATGCACAGAGACATGTTTGAAAACAGCACAGTTATGGAAGACAACATTCTTACTCCAAGGCAAGAGGACAGTGGTTTGCTACCCGCTGTTGTTTTTGGGAACAGAAGGAGTTGCGAGCAGCTACAAAGCTGTACAGAGGAAGCAAGCCATATTCAAACTAGGAATAACACCAGTCAACCCTCCAGAAGGAGGGATAACAAGTGGTCAAGCCTTTATGATCCACTGCAAAACATGAGTTTCTGGGGTGAGTTTTTTGCTTTAGGTGAGGCAATATTCTGAGTTCAAATGAATAAAGAATTCAAGCATGCTGTAGGTTTTGTTTCCTCAGAAGCCTAAAATTCTACTTCAGATTCACTGAAGCCATGGAAAACAAAGACCACAGAATGGTATTTCAAATGTTTATGCTTAAACATAGTTCATGGCAACGTGTTCACTGCATTTGATTTCCTTACTTATAGTGGGCAGCACTCAGCAAACAGCAAGCAAATGTGCAACTGTACAGAAAGATCACAGAATGGCAAGGGTTGGAAGGGACCTCGGGAGATCACCCAGTCCAACCCTCCTGCTAAAGCAGGTTCTCCTAGAGCATGTTGCACAGGACATCGTCCACGGGGCTTTGAATATCTCCAGAGAAGGAGACTCCACAACCCCCCTGGGAAGCCTGTTGCAGTGCTCTGTCACCCTCAAAGTATAGAAGTTCTTCCTCATATTCAGCTGAAACCTCTTATGTTTCAGTTTGTGCCCACTGCGCCTTTTCCTGTCACTGGGCACAACTGCAGAGAGTCTGGCTCAGTCCTCGTGACATCCACCCTTAAGGTATTTGTATGTGTTGCACCCTCAATTCCCAGTGGTTAACCAAATCTAAAGTTCCAGACATTTAAACTTCAGACCTGCAGAGTATCAGTCTAAAAATAAGAAAAACAGGAAAGTAAATGGGAAATCATACAATAGTATACATTATATATAAAAACAGCTGAAAAGAGGCAAATTAAGAGGCCCTCAAAGTTTCAGCCATTGGAGAAGTACTATATAATCAGGAATAAACAGAGGACCAAGTGTTTTGAAGGAAAGTGCAAGGAATTTGATTGCTCTATCTGTGACCATGTTGGTTACACAGTACACCTAGC
>NW_009259237.1:635537-655555 GCF_000687185.1 Egretta garzetta
TATCTAATATTTATCACTTTTGACGGTCACAGGTGTTCCTACTTCAGAAAGATTTTAGCAAATGCCCCTAACTGTGTGACATCTGGATACTGTCATCGCACTAACAAGAGGTAACTTTTGCCACTAGGCTCTGTTCTGGCAGATGTGGTTTTACTGCCACTGTTCATTTCCTTCCCTGTTAAAATGCAAAACATTAGCTTTTACTTACAAATAGACATAACCTGTTCTTTTCTATCACCATGAAGTCAGTCAGATTCTTGTATACTGTTAGTCCAACTGAAAAAAATATTAAGTAGAAAAAAAATCTACTTGCTAGAATACTGGGTCAAATTCTCAAGTAATATAAGTTAAAGGCCATGGAACTATTATGATTGACACTTTTTGTTAAGTATCCGTAGCATGCTTTCCATGAGTTTTTTTGTTGTGTGTTTTTTTTTTTGTTTGTTTTTGTTTTTGTTTTTTTTAAAGGGCTTTTAACAAGAAGGAAATTAACAGTTTTCTGTAAACCTGCAGAGAGAACAAGCTGCTTTGTGGTATGGCAGAGTCAAGCTTAAAATATTTTGCAGAAAATATTTTTCACAAAAACAACCATCTTTGGAAACTCATTGTTTCTGGAACCCTATATGTAGCTGAGTAAAATTAACATATTGTTAAGTCCCAAAGAATATCAGTTCCATTCAGCTGTTCAGGCACTCCTAGGGGCCTGTGGAGGGATGCCCTGCGGACCTCACACCTTCCTTTGGCCAGGAAGGACCCTTTGCCGGTTAGCTTTTTATGATATTTAATTGGTCCACCAGTGACTCCATGATTTCATTAGGATTTCATCTCTACAATAATTTTAACACCGAGCAAGATCCCTGACCTTGGATCCAAGCCGCCTCATGGCTCGCTGTCTGCAGAACACACAGATCAAGGGGAGGTTACTCAGCCAACAGCTAGGAAATCAGATGCTTGCTGTGGTTCAGTGAGTCCCGTCGAACACTGTATGGTTTTGCAAGATTCCCTGGTTAGCAGAAAGCTTTTTCCTGATGAAATCAGCTTTGTCGGGATGAGAATACAATTCGAAGACATCTAAAAATTTTTTGCAGGAGGGTTTTTACCAAATTGTACTTTTGTTTTATTTTAAAAGGCATAATAATAAAGTACACAATCGAACCTAAAAAGCGATACTAAAAATACGCTTAGCTGAACAGCTACCTCTATTAGATGACTGTCCCATTTGTAGTATGTACTTTGTTGTACTATTAGCTGGCAGAAAAAGACAATAGAATCAACAAGTCCAATTTATGCACAACCCGGAGTTATCTCACAAGTGAATAGAGAGCAAGAGTATTATGGAGTCAGGAGAAAATAATAGGATAATACTTAACTAAACAAAAGACTACAGCTTGTATATTACTAATGATGGACATAAAATTGCATCTAGACATTTTTGAAAGTGTGAACATCAAGGATTCAACAAAATACCACAGGTCTAGGAAAATTCCAATTTTATGTAATGCATTAATACCAATTTGTGTCAGATTAGACAACCTATACTGACAGGGATGTAGATTCTGTTCTCTGATCTGAGGAGGTTTTTTGCATATTAGATTATATAAAGCGTTTTATACTTATGCCCAATTCTGTAGGAAATTAAAACCTATGATTATCAGTTGCCTAACAGCATCAATGTTATAAATTAAAGGTTTTGAATAGTGGTCAGCATAATGGTCTCAGCCACATTTCAAACTTTTAGAAAATAATCCATTTTTGGCAGACTATCTGACAAGTTCACAACTTTTGATCAAGGCTTATATTACATGTCATCAGTATTCTTTTGTTCATCTCATACCTATCAATTTTGTTCATCAAAACCTAGGGCTGTTTAAAACGTGGATGAAGTTTGGCATGTTACGTGGGTCATTTATGGAAATCAAGAACATAATTTAACATTAATATGCATAAAAATTACTAGAAATTATGCACCACAAATCCAGATCAGTGTGTGGCTTTTTAAACCCCATTGTATATACAAAGCATTTTCTCAGTGAGGGACAGAAAAATTCAGGTGGAAAAAATATAATTACGAAATGGAAATCTAGCTTAGTTGAAGCTATGTAGTATATTAATGTTATTCTCATCACAGCAGGATATTGGTAAATAAGACTTACATCCATGAATGCTAATTTTTAAAAGCAAAAACTAGCTCCTCTACTTCAAATGCAAACTAAGTCCTAGTGTTTGAGTTCTGGTAAAATTTACTGCAGAATTATAGCACCACCACGTAAAGCATGATCCTTGCTTTTTGTAACGTGTGAAGCAAAGAGCAGTCACTACATTAACTGAAAATTAATGCAAACACTACAGAAAGTTGTTTTCATTATTTGGGAACAGCTGAAAAAAAGACATTTGGAAAGCAAGTGTCTTCCACTGTAATTAGGGCTATCACTGTGTCTCTATCAGAAGGTGGATCTCTGCAGAGAAAGCGGCTGTGCTAAGACACTGAACAGCACTGTAACATGGGAGAACCAAAAAAAATTTCTTTTTTATTGTTTTGAGTTTTGCAGGAAGATCATCCACTGAGCATTCAGTACATTAAAGACATCGGTTTATCTCTGTTAGAACAAATCCATACTTTAAGGCAGGGGAGTGATGTGTGTTAGCTTTTCATAGCACTTGTATATCTTTTACATTCAAATTCAGATGCGCCATGCTATCCGTAGTTGCATAGCTCAAACATAAGCCTATCCTAACCTTTAGGGCAATATTTGCTATTGCCAATACCAGAGTTTCCCTGTTTTGTAATCCAGTTGGTCTAGACCAGAAACAAAAAGCAGCTGACATAAAAAAAGCATGCATCATCAGAGCCAAGACTTGACTGCGCAACACGATGGTGTAGACTAGGCAAGATATTCCTGGTTATTAGGGTTTAGTGCGATGTTGTCTTCTGCCACCAATGATTTATCCTAACTATTTTTGTAGAACCTTTTGCCGAGATTTTGTTCCATGACTAAAACGCAAAGACTTATGCTCAACATTGAACCAGCACAAAATGAACACTAATTATAGCTCCTCCCACCCTACAATTAGGTGAGAATTCTGCATTTATGAAGATTTTCTAAAGCTAATAGTTGAACTTGGATGCAAGGCAGCACAGTATATATTATACTAGGAATAGCAGCCTAGCATTCATTCTGTTGTCTCATTTTATCCTTTCAAAAACACAGCCAAGTTGTCCCCTTTATTTTCTTCCCATGTCTGACTTTGTATTTAGCTCTCTAGAACATTAAAAAGCTTGGAATAGGAGTGGGCAGATGACACAAAACACACACACACACGATCCATTAACTCAGTACATTTAGGAAGGTTTTTTCTGTCCTGCATTATTGCTCCTTCCAGACTTCCACAGCGCATCAATCTCCTGCAGCTACTTACTCCTTGTGGGTAACCTGCACTAGCTTTACCATGCTTTTCTTTTGTATCATCATCACAAAGGCGACCTCCGTAACAACAAAAGGAATGCTTTATGAAGGCACCATCAAATAGGTTAAAACTCTTCACTGTGTGAAGCACACCTAGGAAGCTGCAGACCACGTTCCAGTGCAGGATGGCTGTAGAGTGGCCAACAGGAAAACCACACAAGTCACCTGTCTGAGCGCCCAGGCACCGAAGACAGACCATTACCTGATTGCTTGCTGAACAGCAAAGCACAACTGAACATAAATTCCCTAGCTTCTATCTAGTGGATTGTAGATTTCAGATACAGCTCTTCTCTGTGGAGACCTATTGCTCAAATACTGCATGAGCCATATGTAACTGGGGTTTTACAGACCCTCGTGCCACCTGCACTGCTTGGCCCTGATCCCCTCCCCGCTCAACACGATCAGCAGGCGGTGCCACATTCCCGGGTGTAGGGACACCTAACTATACCTCACTCTCTCAAATCGGGGCTGACAGCCAGTACCTTGGTGAAAAACGAATAGCTGAGGTGCTGCACTTGGATTACAGCTGAATGGTGCCGCAGCCCAGCCTACAGGCACTTATGCCCTGACTGCTTAAATAAAATGCCTCTCGCCTCCCAGGTTTGCATTAGAAGTTTAGCTCAAACGTTATCCTTACCCAAAAAGGATCTCTGCTGCAGCAAAGCCTCGGGCTGTAATGAGATTGCCAGGGAATTGCAAACAGTCTTTTGCAATACTGCTGTTACCCAAATGCTGCCAACGCGACTCCAGGCCTTGTCAGAGCCTCACAAACACTTTGCAACTAGAAGGTGACATGCAGCATTTTAGCAACAGTTGCAGGCAGTTCCAGCCCTGCAATTGCTAGGGTGTTGCCGTGATTAATTTAACTTAAATTTGTGTCGAAGCAGGATGACAAACACATTTTGGACCGTAACTGTGCTGCTTCCACTTTACCAGTTACTTTGCCCACCCAGGAAACTGAGATCGTCCTGCCCCCCTCGTGGGTCAGAGTCTGCAAAAGCGGCTCAAACCTGGGAGCTGGGGGTGGCCTCGCCGGGCTCCCCTTTGCACCCAGGAGCCCCGGCTTAGTGCCGAGCCAAGGGGGTTCCCTCTGGCTGCAGCACCGTGCGAAGGAGAGCAGCTCATCAGGAATGCTGCTGCTGCTGTTGGGTGCTAATCCCCCTGAGTGCTTTGTGAAAAACGAACGCCTTGTGTGCTGCGTTGGTCAGGTATGTCTCCCCTTTTCCCCTGGCATCAGAGCTTGCCCAAGAACACAAGGCTAAACTCAGATAAAACGGTAAAGAAGTCTGTAGTCCTGCTAATGTCAAAATCAATAGCTTTGCCATTAACTTCACTGTGAATGAAGTCAGCATACTGAAATAACTTTTACTGAAAATATTTCTTCAATCGCACCTGACAGTGATTTAGATTTGCTAATCCACGCATATAGAGTGTGCCCTGCATCCTCTTTACATGTAACACCTCAATTTCACAGGCTGGTTCTGATTACAGGAACTTACTGCCCCATATAACAGAACAAAGGAAAAAGCATGACAGCTCTTTCAAGGGACACTGTAATGAGATTCTAGCAACTTATTTTCTGCTCCTTACTTCCCCCGATTTATTTTCCTATTTCTTGACATACACCAACACTGACTGACTCTCTAAGGCTCAGAAGACTAAATTCAGAACTGATGGGTAGATGGTAAGTTACATCTCTTTAAACAGCTACTGAAGTTAGTTTTATCTTTATAACCAAGTATATGATATTTAGTGCCAAAGTAATTACAGTTTGGAGTGTGTTCTTATGAGTTAGGTACTGAAGAAGTTCTTTTTGATAAGATAAAGAATGTTTTACATCGTTGGAAGGTGTTACACTTTCAATCTTCCTAAAGACTGCAAAGAACATGTAAATCCCATTGTAAGTGCTGACCAAAAAATAACAAATATTTAAATTCAAGTTATTAAAAAATATATAGCAAACATCCATAGGTCATTTTCTTGGTTATATTTGCTGTGAGTATTAGAAAAAAAGCCTCTGTAGTTTTAGTAATATACTAAATTACATAAACCCCAACTTTCCTCAAAGGACAAATACAGCTGGAATTTTCCTTAAATGGTCGGTGTGCGGGGATAGAGAAAGAATAAACAGACCACGAATGCCCACCATCTCTTCCAATTTTGATATATGAAAGTTTATAGATTCACAAACATGAGACATTACCATTCATTTGCAAAAACTATGGACTTTTAGTCCAAATTCACTACTGCTTATAAAACTTGTCTGATTCGGGCTACATAATATATAAAATCCACCTCCTTCAACATGTACCATATAGAATGTGGAGGAAAAACATAAATAATAAAACTATAGGTACGTTTTCCATCTTGTTTTATAACAGCAAAACACATTAGCAAGAAATAATCCTGCCGTCTGCTATACTGGCTCTCTTTTATCTATTTTTGTTTAGGTTTTGTTGAAATCAACACCTTCTATCAGGGTAAGAATTTCTGTTTCATTTGTTTGCTCATTAAGAACAAGAAAGTGCATAATCCAGAAAGGCTTGATGTACAGATGAAGCTGTCAGGAGCAATACAAATTCTAACAGAGTAGTTTCTCAAATGTGATAATTACTATTTATTTTATAGGCTTACACATGACATCCCATTATTAAAGTAACTCCCACTTCAGCTTTTATTATTAACCACACTTTTCAATCTCTTATCGACCCCAAGCAAAACTGTATTTTTCTGCACAGCAACAACAAAAAGCTAACACTCAACGTTTACTTTACCAGGAATTATTCTCAAAGCTATTTCCACATTTTAAAAGGTGCCTCATTTGAAAATTCCGATGGCATCCATTAGAGATTGAAATTGCCCTTTAGAATAGACTGGATAAATCATCAAAAAGGAAAACCAGGAGGACTTTCAAAAGCATTTGGAACTAGTCCAGCTGAGTTCCCATACAGATCAATGGGGGTTTTAACACCACTTTCAAGGACAACAGCAATCAGAAGGGAAGAACCGTGTAGCTGCTTCATGCAGAATTCTGCGCCATTACACTGAATAATCGTGGGGACTCCACAGATCTCCTAAAAATCCTGTACCTGGCACAGCTGGGTCAACCCACAGTTTCATTCAGAAACACGGTAAACAATCTCTTTATCAATGCTTCATACAAGCAGACTGCAGTCTGTCACAGCTCCCTACGCAGTATGTTTTGGCTGCAGATCCTCTTTCCAGCCATTGATCTTCACTACCTCCTTTATTATTTATTACTCCATGTCGTGGTTTAACCCCAGCTGGCAACTAAGCCCCACACAGCCGCTTGCTTACTCCCCCACAGTGGGATGGGGGAGAGAATTGGAAGAGTAAAAGTGAGAACCCGTGGGTTGAGATAAAGACAGTTTAATAAGGAAGGCAAAAGCTGCACATGCAAGCAAAGCAAGGAATTAATTCCCTACTTCCCATTTGCAGACAGGTGTTCAGCATCTCTGGGAAAGCAGGGCTCCAGCACACATAACAGCGACTTGGGAAGACAAACACCATCACTCCAAACGTCCCCCCCTTCCTTCTTCCCCCAGTTTACATGCTGAGCATGACATCATATGATATGCAATACCCCTTTGGTCAGTTGGGGTCAGCTGTCCTGGCTGTGCCCCTGCCCAGCTTATTGGCAAAGCATGGGAAGCTGAAAAGTCCTTGACTGGTATGAGCACTGCTCAGCAACAACTAAAACTTCAGAGTGGTACCAATGTTATTCTCATACTAAATCCAAATCACAGCACTATTTCAGCTACTAGGAAGAAAATTAGCTCTATCCCAGCCAAAATCAGGACACTGCATGACTATGAAGTGATTACCTGTCACAATTTTGGTTTAAGCCAGTGTTCTCCTGAATGGTGTTTACCACTGCATGTGGAGGCAATACAGATGTACCACCACCTACAGCTGGAAATGCATAGACACCAAACTACTTCAAACCACCGGGAGCAAACTTCACTCTTCCTATGCATACATAAAGCGATCTGTCACATAATACTATGGCAGGAAAATGGGGGGGAAAATATGAACCCAAAAGGTGAAATTAGCAAATTCAGAATAAACTAAAAACCCAATAACCACAATACTAGAAGAATCTCTTGCAGGAAAGAAGGAAGGAGAAGAAATGGAAATCCTATGGGTTGGGTGAGGGAGGAAGAATAATCATAAAAAGGACCAGCAATAGTTAAGAACAGGAGCAGAGCAGAAGAGGACATGCTGGATTATGCCCAGTGGAAAGTGAGCAAGGAAGAAGTTCAAAAAGAGCCGAAAAGTCAAAGAAACTAGTCCGGAGACTATACTTGTGCTTTGTAAAAAAGAAGGGAGATGAGATCAGAGATACAGCCTTTGAGATCTCACCTGACCTGTGAAATAAGCGTTCTTCCTCAATGGTTTTATATGTATTTTTGTTACATGGATGGTAGATTTTTGATCATATATGCTTTTAGTGATGCAATGCCATGGCAAAGCACACTAGCAAACATTGCAACAAAGTAAGTTTGGCAGAAAGCATAGTATTTCAGGGGATTTTCACTGAACGTCTTCAAAAAAAGCACAGCTGACCAAAAACACTATTGAGAGAGTCATTGGAGATTCTAATAATAAAGACAGCATGTATATACCACACAACTAACCCTAAGGTGTACACAGGCTGCTTTCACCTGACACACACTTAGCTTTTTCATTAATGGGGCAACACCAGTCTTTGTGCACGCCCCCCCTCCCCCCCCCCCCCCCCCCCATCAAGCAGCATGCACACACACAGTCACAGACTGTTGCCATGCTCCTTCATGCCTACAGTTTTGATAAATGTACCAGTATTTGTCTATGTTCAGATTTTCCCATAATGGTAAAGTTCCCAAACAAAGGAGCTGTAATGAATATAAAACCCCTGCACACTAACTTAAAAAAAGGTATCCTGCAAAATTTTGCTATAAAACCATGGACACTAGCATGTTCAGTTACTGCCAGTAACAGGGGAGATGACCAGCATTCAACCACTGATGTTTATACAACTTGTTTGTTTGTCTCCTTTTTATGGATTTCTCTGCTGCACTTGTTTCGATATGCTTTTAGTCTAGTCAATTCCACTGCTTTTTTTTTCAGTAATTGAAAGTCATACTAGAATTTTTAGCAATGTTAATTTTTGGTGAAATAACACTTTTTTTTGTCTGAATTACTATAATGCACTATTCAATGCACTCTTTATTGCAGCCTATCGTCCAGATGGCTCTGCTGAAGACATGGAAAAGCTAATATAATATACAAAGATGAAAATTACTAGTAGATCTGATATTGTTTAAGTGACTGAAGACTTTTTTTCCCCCCCAGAGATAAAAATGCGGTATCCTCAAAACTAGCACCCATATTCTGTGATACAGAAGAAAGCAGAGATTTGTAAACCCTTAAGAAGCACCTTTGATGTTTAGGTTTTTATATCCCTTTGATCAGAGATTAGTTGCCAAAACGCAGAAAAAGGATCGCTTACAGATACACAACAAACTTTAAGAACGAATGTGGAAAAAAGCCCCTAAAAGATCAGATCACCACAGCTGAAATAGAACTCAATTTTAAGCATGAGTAAGTAGAACACTAATCTATGATTTCACCTAAAACATTTCTTAAGTGATCTTTTTTTATTTAACTGAAGGGAATATGATAAACAGGTCTCATATGAGCATTGGCATGTTTACTATGAATGCCATTATATCACTGAATTCTAATGTGTCAGCAGAGGTGTTACATAGAACTTTAATTAATATTCACCAAAAATGGCAACTGTAACAAAATTCAGAATAGGATGTAACACCCATCTCCTCCTGCATTTGTCAGATTGCAGTCAGACACATTGGAGTCTGAAAAGCAACACAGAAATGGCAAGAAGATATCACTTTCAGCCTTAATTCGCCATTTCTTACTTGATTTAAAAGATATTTAGTTTTTTTAAGCAAGACATCCTACCATAAAAACACTATAGCGAGAGGTAAGTGGTAGCCATTATGGGACACAGAAATGGCATGTAACTTCCCAAGATTCAGTTTAAAGGAAATACTGGATTGATACTTGTTTTTTTCTGTGCAAGAGTAAAATCACCTCTACATACAGAAGTCATTATACAACATTTACACTGTACAGATCATGTTTAAACATATAACATAGCAAGGAATTGTCAAGACCACTAATTGAAGGCTGGGTTATATTGATTTTTCCAAATTATTTCCACCCTATTTTATGTGGTTATCCTATGCATTCAAGTAAGGAGACATATGCACCTCACAGAAAGGTATTTTATATAATCATTTAGAGCTAGATCATAAGATACATGAACACGGAGAAAGAATTGAAAATATACATAGTGGAAAAAATTGGTTTGTCTTTCCTCAGAAGGTACAACTTCTCAATTTTTGCTACGTCATTTTTCTCAGGGAATTAGTTATATCCCTTTCTTACTTCACAACTGTGTTATGTGGCTTACTTTATTACGGTTGGTAAAGCACTTTAATTTCTTGGATGAAAGCTGCTAAAGAAGTGCAAACAATTTCTATTTTTAAAATAATTTCAACCTCAGAGTTATACTTCAAAAATCTCAAAGCTCTTATAACAATTTTGTGGAATATGAAAGATTAAGAACTGGGATTTATATATGCTATCTAAAGGGAAATTTGGGGTTCTGCCTTAATTAGTGCTGAGCGTGTCAAAAACAACCACAGGCTTTATTCAGTTCAGTAATCACCTAAATATAGAATCCTTAACCACACTGATGACAACATCAAGGACAGCGCTTTAAGACTCTCAACCCAGTGACCTCTATCCAGGCTCTCCCATGACGCACCATACCACTTCCAATTTTCTCCTCATTCTTTTACTGGCATAAAAATAAATCAGACTAGTTTAAGGAAGACTGGAAAGGAAAAAATCTGACAGTTCTGGAACCCAGCTCTTCTCCAGCTTCTATTCTCCATTCAGGTATGAAGAGGCAGAAGCGGAATTGTAAGCCTTTAGCTCCCCAGATCCAGCTCTGGCATTGGGGAATGACATAAATTGAGAGGTAGTAATAGAGGCTGCTGTTACTTTTTTTTTTCCGCCCCCTCCTGTCTTTTCAGATTCACTGTGAACTACTTGAACACACTAGCTGCTTCACCTACATTTCCAGTGCATATGGACACAGTTATTGCCAATTATTCAATTTGACAAGTCTACCAGCAAAACAGCTGAGAAGCAAATGGACTCCAAAACCAAAAATCACTTCAACTGATACATTTCCTTCTCCAAGTGAATAGAATAGGGGAAGCAGGCAATGACGGGTAACCGTAGAGTAGTACAGAATTAGTATGCAAGAGTCCAAACTGATAGCTCAGTGGTAAGAGGGGGGGAAATAATTTCATCCATCTTCGATATGGGTCTGTAAAGCAGGTTAGCTACAATGTTTACATTTCACTAATTATGTTATTTTGTCAAGTGGATCTCATCCAGTCTGAAATAAACGATGTTGCCCCCCACATCATCATCTTGCTAGCTTGATATCCAACTTCATATAGCATGACAAGGCAACATTTTTATGAACAAGCCTTGTGTCTGTAATCTGCCTTCGTATGAAATTAGTTTCTTCCCAAATGCCTGTTATTCCAGTTGTTAAATTACTTTAAGTCATGCTCCAAGGCATGTATAGTATACTACAATCAAACAGGAACAACACTTTGCATATCATTAAATGCCAAATTCTTTCTGCCACTCTGGAAGTAGAACTGCAGCCAGAAATGTGTGCTTTCTATGCTTCTTTGCAATTCCAATTGCCAAGTGAACATAGGCTGGGGAAGCAGTTCTGCCAAGTGTCAGTGCTGCGTTAATATTGTTATTATTCTCTGGGAGTGAAGTATATAATGCCATTTTCTCCAAAGGCATTATTGATACCAAGGATTAGCATTACAATTTGTATAATTATTGCATTGCCCACAGGACTTCATGTCATCAAATATTTATACAACTCAGAATAGTTGAATGCAAATAATTTTAGATGCCTTGGTGGACCTTTGGAAGAAAAAAAAGGTGATCAGAGCAGGTAGCTAATTCAAAGGAAAAGCATAATACAGCATTGTCACAGGATGCTTAAGAGATATTTGGTATCAGGATAACCTTGAAATCTCTTCACACTGCTTTTCTTAATCAAGGGTCCTCAGCTTCTGTTTTTTTTTCTCCTAAGAACCTATCTAATTCTAAGCATCCAGTGTCCCCTTATCACTTTCACGTGACCTGTCCCTCCAGTATCCAGTACTTGCTTTTTCCTGCTTTAGGCCTCCATCCCACAAATACCTGCTGCACAACACATAATGCTGAGTTACCCAACTGATACTACCTGGTATCAGTGTGGCCTTTGGTGACAATATTACAGGTTTGCTCTTTTTTTTAAATGGCAACAGCAGGATTGCTTATGAGATCTTAAGGGTGGATGTCACGAGGATGGAGCCAGACTCTTTGCAGTGGTGCTCAGCGACAAGAAAAGGGGCAGTGGGCACAAACTGAAACATAAGAGATTTCAGTTGAATATGAGGTGGAACTTCTTTACTTTGAGGGTGATGGAGCACTGCAACAGGCTGCCCAGGGGGGTTGTGGAGTCTCCTTCTCTGGAGATATTCAAAGCCCGCCTGGACGACGTCCTGTGCAACATGCTCTAGGTGAACCTGCTTTAGCAGGGGGTTGGGCTGGATGATCTCCCGAGGTCCCTTCCAACCCTTGCCATTCTGTGAAAACACTGATTCATTCTAAATATAGGCTGTAAAATATTTCTAAATTAGGAATATCAATGTACTTTGTTCAAAACACTATATAATTGGAAGTCAAAAGCAAATGTCCCATTTCTTGAGACACAAGGTAGTGCCTTTACCTTTGCCAAGGCTCCAAGAACAAGACATATTTTAGAAGAGAGGCACACGCAGGGTAAAAAAAATAATGAAGTATCAATTACACACTTTCTCAGGATAGCTGTTCAATGAACAGGGCTTATTGTGAACACCTCGCTCCAGTACGGATTGCACCAAATTGACAGGGAATGCTCAAATGCACTAGCAGGAGCATGGGATCCAGCATCTGGGCCCGAGGCAGCTTTCTGGCAACAGGATCCATGTCCAATTCAGTAATAAATTAATACACAAAGGAAGGGTCATACAAGCAGTTTCATATATATCTTCTAGTACTCTGAGGATTAGCCTTGATTCACCTTTTTGCTTTTCTCTGTAAGTTTTGAGGAAACGACTGTACAGAACCTTAACGGAAAGCATCATGTTTCAAATCACAGTATGTTTACTACTGCTTATCGGGTGTTAAACTACAAAAAAAAAATGAAAATCTTGGTTAAGTAACTAAATTATCATCAATATAAGCTGCCTGGACATCTAACAACATTTAGCAGAGAACACTAAGTTACATGGTATTCATCTAATAATGCCCCTGAAAAACAGTCCTTTTCTTTTATTTGACTTCTCAGATTGCAAGTGAAAAGGACAACTATAATTCTGCCTATGAGTAGTGGGTATTACTTTTTTTTAAAAAAAAAAAATAAGTATTTCTAAAAATTGAGTTACTGTTGAACTACAAAGTACTTAACACTTCCCAAGTTCTTATGTATGCAAGTATAACTGTTCTATCCTGGAAGACTGTGAATGATAAAGAGTCACTGATCTTTCCTTTGCCACATTCTCAATCTTCTCCTCAGCTCAGGGAGGTCAGCTGCTCTATCAGCAATAAGAGCAGAGCAGAGCCAAAGCAGACACCACATTGTTGCACTCCTTCATGGCTTAACTTGGCTCACAAAAGAAAAATTGCCCTTACATTTTTGAAGGAACTAATGACTCTCTAGCTAAGTAAGTCTGATGTAATAACTTCTACTACATGACTGATATTTATAAATCAAAAATCTCTGGAAATACTAGTAACTACAATCTTTTTTCCTCACACTGGAAAGCAAGATGACTATCACAGAGCACAGTCATATATAAAAGACAGCCAAAACCTTAAGATTGCTTAAAATGGCATGAGCCCTTTCACTTTTTACACAAATATCACTGCTTCATCTGTTATATCAAGTTAGACCATGCGCCTCCCCCCCCCCCCCCAAAAAAAAAAAAAAAAGTAGCCTCACGATGATAGAGTGCGAATCAGCAAGTTGGACTTTGTGGCAGAGAGAGCAAGCGAGACATTCAGAAACCAGTGATAAATCATCACTATATAATGCACGTTCAAACATGAGGGAGTAGGTGGTACATAATTTCTCTTTTGCCAAGTGGGTTCCTATTCAAAACAGATCAGGACTTTGATGAGTATTTCCTTGGAAAATAATGGCATCTAAAAGTCACTTTGGAAGCAGCATAACTAATAAATCTCCCAACTCCAGTGAGGTCAAATCAAGTTAACTGAAGCAGAGAACCTGGCCCACAATTTCACCACACTGAAATATTGGCTGTGTCAGAGATTCAGGCAATTGATTTAATTTTAGGTAAACATATGAACTTACTACCCCAAGGCATCTCAGATACCTTCAAATAAATTACATTAATAAAAGCAACTACTTAATAAGGAGAGGATCACTAGTTTCTAGCTCAATTCTCCTTTTAGAGTGTCTTAACCAAAGTTGTATCACAGTAATTGTGCAAGACTTTACTATCACTAACATTACTAAACTTCATAGAGAAAGCAGTCTGCAGGGACATTAAAATAAAATCAATTTTGCAAAATTAAAAGACTCAACAACTCTTCTTTAAGACACCATGATGCTAATTAACAACAATTGCTTTCTGGTTGAAGATTTCTCTTGGTTGTGTAAATCAGGGAAGATGCTACGTTTTGACTTACAGCAGACATATCAGCCAGCCATGGCTTTTGGGGGAAGAAGGGGAAAAAAGAACCAACCAAAACCATCACTCCAACAAAAGCTGGTAAACAATTCAGTTCAATGAAAAGGTATTGAAATGCACACCCTTCTCATCCAGGAGACAAAATTTAGAGAAAACACTTTATGTCACATGATAGCAATTAGGGAAGGAAACAAAATTTTATAATAGTCTTCTAAGTAAACACCAGCACTTATCATTCTAGTTTTGTATGAAGTCTTTCCTCACTGATCACAGCTTTGGCTGATTCTTACATGTGTGTCAGGATCTCTGCCCTTTCTGTAACTGAGGCTGAGCTGCATGCAGAATGAATGCAGAGAGCTTGGGAACAATCAACACTAACGAAAACAATATATGCTTCAGTTTCACTATCTTAACTTTTTCAGTTGTTCTCTTGGGACAGAAGAAATACTAGTTTTACATTTTTATATGAGAAAATGTATTGCCATTATGGGAAAGGGAAGTTCTTTTTGATTAAGTTTGGAATCATACTTTAAACTTATTTTCCTAATTGCAAACCAAGCTTTTATCCTGCTATAGAAACAGTTGCAACATCCAGACTCCCCTGAATTCCTTATTATATCTTCTGCCTATTAAGAAAGAATAATGACTATGGCAAAAAGGGACACCCCTGGAAATACACATTACCAAACAGCAGACCTAGCAGGGAATATGATCAAGCAGAAACCAACCCAGAACCCAGACTGTAAAGGAGGTTCTCACTCCAGATGAGCAAGAGCTATGGAATGAGGCTTAGAATTAATATTAGCAAAACCAGTTTTATGATGAATTATGATTATTATAATGATCAAGTCTTAATTTAAATTACTTCCTTAAAAATAGAAAAAAATATGGGACTTCTCTGAAAGTAAAAGTGTTATGTTTATTTGTAGGGGGTACATTTTTAGTAAGTGATTGAGTAGATATAGTAGAGTTCTTCAACTAACAAAGCACTGATTCTTTGGATTATGCTATCATAACAGGCATTGCTTTCAGACTGATCTGCTGTCACTTTAGCAGGTGGGGTTTCTTTGTTTTTAGCTCTTAAAGTAGATAAAAAGCAACTAAGATACGGAAGATATGAAGATAGCAATTTCTAGTAAGTACTTAAAGCTACATAGCTGGGTTATGGACATTCTTTAAATTTAGGGCATACAACACTTGAAACTCACTCGCATTATAGAAGAGAGAGTTACTGAAGCACATTTACATAATAGTGCATTGTCAAAGAAGGGATATTTGACCATTTTCAGTCCTTAATAACAGCACTTAATATTACCAATAGCATGTTATTTTAGAAAAGCAATTATTTCTTGGAATGATGGCAAAGCAATAGAAATGCTTGACTGGGTGAGGCTGTATATCTCTAGGAGACTGACTCAGGTTAAATTCTGATATCCTTTACCAGCTTCTTGACAAAAACTAGTTTCAGTGGGATGCTGAAGCAAGTTTTGGAGCATATGTAGTACAGGTCTGGATCCTGGGCTGTTACCCCTTTCAGAGCAGATACAACCACCTCACCTTTTAGAAAGCTCTCTTTCATTGTTGCCATGAAGCACTTGAAAAGGTAGCTAAAGCCTAACAGACACCCACCTATATATGGAGACAACTTTTAAGAGGTGTCAACTACCCTATCTCTGGTATATTACAATCTGGCAGTTGGACAGAGCCAGCCATATGGAATAGAATACAGGGTCCTTACAAATTCAAACCAACACTTCCATTGCATTGGTATGGAAATGGGTCCATTAAAAGAAGGGAAGTTTGTTTTCTGTTTGGGTGCCTAGTAGAAGGTCTCCCAAAGTAACAATCAGGAAGGTACTTACAGCTGATCCAAACATGTCCTCTGCCCACCCAAACATGTGGAGGGAAGGATCCTTCTGCCTCCAAGAACTCTGGGTCCTCTTTGTACCACCTCACACAGAACTGAGACAGAGCCACCTGAAGGCCACCCTTGCTCAGTCTACTTCACTTCTGAAATTCACTTCTTGACTGCCCCTCTCCCTGCCCCCATCATAAACTCCTCTGACCCCTTCAATTCCACCTTCTGTCCTACAAATGTACACCTTCAAGCCTCCCCAACCACCAACTCCCTCTGCAAAAGAAACAGCTTTTCTTTCCTTTCTCCTCCACATTGTGTATCCTTCCCAGCTACTAAAAAAAAAAAAAAAAAAAAAAAAAGATGTGTCAACAGCTATAGCCTTCTCTAACTTCAGGAAATAAAAGAGCTCGGAAGAAAGATGTACAACCAGAGCAGCAGTCTCAAAAGATTGGATTTTCCCAATTCATAACTCTAGTAAAAGGCAACAGCTGAACTTTGAAGGAGTCACAAGAGTAGGAAAAGAGCTGAGCTGGAAGCAGTCAACTCCAGCCTCCTCAGACAGCAAACTGAATTGTCCTCCCATCCTAGATTACAACTTACTTTGCCTATGCCTTGAGCCTGTTCTGCATGAGTCCTAGCCTCGCTTCTTCTGTATCAAGTAATGTAATTTCTTGAGACTCTGTTAGTTCCTAATGATGTGGAATATAATGCGTCACCACTGAATGCAGCTAAGAATATGCAAAGTAGAAAATGCTAAACTTTGAAAGAAAATCCTGTCTTAGCATACTATTAGACTAATCATGTGAAAATGTTTATTTGCTATGAAGTCACAGTTATTAAACAAATTGGTCCATTCTGCAGTGCCACAGTACTCTTACACAGTGTTGCAAGATTTCTTTAAAATTATGTTGAAAAAGATACATTCAGCTAATGAAATTAATGAGCTTTAATACTCCCTTGAAGTACAGGTTTTCAGCACAAATTTGCTTCATTATCACAGCTCTGTAAGCCTTGTAATGCATAATGGTCACTGATCCTACCCAGAACACAGTGAAACATGGCGAAAGTTTAATTGTACATGCACCTACATTTTAAAGCAAATAAGGCAGTCTCCAAGGCTATTAATATAACAGACACCTTTTATAATTAAAGGGATAATGTCCAAAGATTAGCTGGAAAGTATTTTAATTAAAGTTAGTAAATTACTGTTGAAGTCATCATTATATGGAAACTCAATGAAAATTAGATGCCTAATTTTGCAACAGTACAGCAACAACAGTAAGTTTTCTAACATTTGTGGCACCTCCAGAACATGCTGAAACACCTGATTTGGTACAAGTTTTCTTCATTTGCTTAATACATCCTGTACTGCAAGTAAAGAACCAAGTCTGTGCACTATAATATGGACTTTGTTTTTCTCCCTGCTGTTCCCAAGTAGAAGACTTTTTAAAATCTCATCCAGAAAGAGTCACATTCACATAAAAAGTCATCTTAATGAGTTTATAAAAATATATTCACATAAAATACTGTGTTAGCACTGGAAAACACTTTCTATGGACACCATTTTAATGAATGGTTAAAGAGGCACAGAAGGACTCTTCTTGAATGCATTGGCGGTACAAGTACAAATCCACTACAGGAAATCTATCTAAAAGCCTATTTCAATAGCTAAGTTTAGTAAAGGTTTACAAGGCCTTTGCATGGTACCAACTGACTCTGGCAAGTAGTTAACGTAATTAATTATAAGAACACATTTTTCATATAGACAGAGAAAGGATGAAGTTCATCTATTCTTTTTTATATTTAACTGAATAAGAGCATACACTTTTTGTCTACCTCGTCAGTTTTAAATTATTCAGTGCAGCAATATGCGACATCAGACTGCATTTCAACAGTTTGCTTTCTCTGGTGCTAACATGTATTCTATCCTCTCCAGGCCATTCACAGACTGAAAAAGGTCAGTCAAAAACAAAGTTTAAGAAAACAGTTATGTGGATATAGCCTTTAGAGCACTATGCTGAAATCCCTGAATCAACAGTAACAGTTTTCACACCCATTGCTCACCAGAAGCCTGACATTAGATTTGTAGGTAGTACCCCATAGGAAGCAGTAAATGCCCATGGTTTTGTGCTATCAGTCAGGATAAGTGACAGGAAAGGGTTGAGAACAGTAATCACATACATGCGCAGTTGTGGTAGAGAAGCTGTAGAACCTAGAGATGAAGATATTTTTCTTCGCTGACTAGAGCCCCTCAAGGTAAGAAGGTAAATTTAAAAGCAAAGGCACTGAAGTTGCACAGAAGACACCTAGTGCCAAGGCTGAGTTGGGGTGTACAGGGAGAAAATAGCCAAACAGTTGAGCATCTCCTATAAGTAAATGCTTCTGCTGAGCAAGAGTCCAACAGCTTCCTCCTCAAGCTCTGAACTGTACAATCTCTACTCTATTTAAGTTCCACCATGTCCTACTCAAGACAGTTGTCCCCTCTGTGGCAGTGTGCTGCCCCTACGTGACCTTTTCCTGTAACCGTGCTCAAGTGATATCCCACCAGTGGCTGTCATGATAGATGTGTCTGGTCTGATGGATGCATCCAGCCCAATGTGGATTTGGGGGAGACAGATAACACCACACTAGCCATGGGCTATTGTGCAATGTGCCCCCCTAACCACAGTGCTGGTCCAACTCAAGCCAATTTTGGAAGAAACTCATCATCTGTGGTCAGTATGTAAATATGTGAGCAACCCAAAAGGCCTTTGAACTCTCCTGCACAGCAGCAGGCTGCACACCAGAATCTCCCCTGGAATAAGGATGCCTCTCAAGGTTACTCCTCAAGGTTGAGAGACTCCTTGCCACAAAAGATTATCAGTAAGTGGCATGCTAAACTTTGACATCTTAGCTAAGTGATATAAAGGATTGATTGCACACATATAATCCTTTAGACAAACTGTTGACCAAGTCTGGGACTAGGATTGAATCTAGCTGCAACTAGACTCCTCTCTGAGGAAGGAGTTTAGAAAGCAATGGGGTCCTTTCTGAACCTCATCACTCAATGGAAGGGTCTCCCCAACAGTTTTGTCTGACCCTGTCCTCTATGCAGTAAATAACCAAGTGTGCCTTGCCATGGAATCTTGTTAAACAATTGTTGCATTTACCATTAAACTTTAACTCTTTTATACCAACAAAGCATATTTTTGCCTCTTGCTCCATTCGCGACACCATCTCCCTCCAGGGAAGGGTGGCCTGGTATTACAAGTATTAATTTGTCAAGTGATATACAGGTTGGTTGCAAATAACTACTGTAATTTCACATTGACACAAAACCCAATATCCTTTGTATGTAACTTTCAAAACCAGCACAAGCTATTTGTGGGAACTATTTTATTACTGCAGTAACGCTCAGCACACCGTACCACACACTGCGTATTTATCCTATTTGGTCTGGTGTTAGTCAGTCTGCTACTAGCACTGGGATTCTACCCAGACTGGACAAACAAGAGACTACTTTTGTCAATATTTCCCTTTTACTAACACAGTCACCATTACACTTGCACTAGATATACTGCACTGAACTACAAAAAAGAGAGCCCAAACCAGAGTCATCCTTGATCTGTTGGAAAGGTCATCTGTGATGGCTTTCATGACATGTGGGTGCTGCACAGTTCCCAGGTGTCTTCCCTTTACAGTTTTCTTAAGAAGGTATCTCTTACCAGGCTCAATTCATTTGAACAATTGTTATGCGGATTGTATGTGGCAGACATCTTTTGAACTCCAGTAACAGCAAGGAGTATTTTTATTACTTGCTCTGTTAATTCACCATGAATCAGCAGA
>NW_009259237.1:655573-664254 GCF_000687185.1 Egretta garzetta
CAGCAGGAAAAGCATTCTGGTGTGTGCACTACTGGTCAGACAAATGGCATTTTCCATATCCGCTCATAATTGCTATAACACGGATAGCAATTTGAAAGGTGCGTTTTAAGAATAAATTGATGCAGTACTTATCACTTTACCTTTCTAAATTAAAATTACTGTTCCTCCAATGACAGGCAGAGCAAAGGCTAGACTGTCAAAGGGGGTTGACAAATACATCCATTTCAAGACACCAGAGTTTACTGCGTGACTTAGACCTCCACAGCACAAACATCTCCTATTGAGTCAAAAGCTGAGATATACCACAGAGATGAGCATATATCTAAATGCAGTGTCTGAAGTGCTATTGATTTTTATAGCCAGTCAGAATATGTTCAACAAAATTGCTGTTTTTACTGGTTTTGACCAGCTCTGTTGACTCCATTTACAAGAGCATCTTTGCATTTCAAAAAAGCATTTAGTGGGGAGACAAGGAGGAATCCATCAGAAAACAGCATACATTAAAACTGCTAGAATCGAGAAAACAGTGTTAATAGCACTGACAATGCTGAAACCGCCTTTCTAGTTTCTAGTACTGAAAACTTAGAGCTTCCCCTCTCCACCAACTCAGCACTGTTTGTATCTTCTTCTTGTAACTAGACTTGCAAGGAAAACTCTTACAAGCATTTTTAACCTTTTTGCTACAGAGGCTTCTGCCCATCCCTTAGTTCTACGATTCCCAATTAGCCAGTTACTTAAGAATTTCTATCAGTTTGAACTCATCTCATGTGCTATATTTGAGGCTTTTTCAATAGCAGGACACTAATTAGCACTTCATATTTACTTAATACATTCTATTACAGCAAAATTAATTAGGATCTTTATCAACCTGAACCAAAAAATTATGATATTGTCTATTCAATCACTGAGTGTATTTACTGCATTTGTATAGTGTTGGCTTTCTTCCGATTCTACTATATTTTCCTCATACTGGGATAACGAGTCTCCTAAATTGCTATCTGCAATAAATTTCTTGTGAAATGGTTCAGTTTCCTTTTTCCACTCCGTTTTCTGCTCTGAATAGAGAACCCTATAGTGAGATAGAGATTGCAAAAAAGCCCCAAAAGCAAACAAAACAACCCAATTCAAAGAACATAAATCACTAAAGAGTTTGGAAGAGGAAAAAACTAACAGGTTCAGGGATTACAAATGCACCAACTGGTCACTTCAGTTGTATTCACACCAAGTCTTATTCCAAAATACATTTGGTAAGTTTGTCAACAATATCATTAACTTACATATAATTTTTTTGTTCCTCTCCAGGTCCGAATCTGACAGCTATGTCCTACTGATGCCTTTTGTTAGAAGCACGTTACCCATTCTACAGCCACGACCCAACTCTCTATCAAGATTCTTGATTACTCCCCTCCTCCCCCCTCCCCCACCTTTTTTTTTCTTCTTGGAGAAAAGCACTGCACCTCCTGGGTGCTTTTATTCTTTCTTTCAAGTAGGACCATTTTCTTTAATCTTTGGCAGTTAACTCCTCCTCCAAGTCACAAAGCAAATGAATGTGGGGTTTACTTCAGCAAATTGGGGTTTTTTTGCCCTGTAAGAGTCATCTCATGGAATACAAGGTATGGTGCAGAAAAGATTAGAAGCCTTCTAAAGTCTTTTCTTCCACGCTTAAGGTGATGAAAAGATGTACCAGATAGTCAGTGGGGAGAGATACTGGGTAGAACTCCTATGCAGCTGAGTAAGTGCAAAGACCTGATGTCTACTTAAAAGCCTGCTATTAAGTGAAATAATGTTCTGACAAAGACCGAACAGGAAAAATGCCCTAAGAATTTTGCTTTGTTGTTCTGTTCACACACCAGAACAAGTTATAACAATATTTTAGCAAATGCCACAGGACCTCTGAATTTATAGTGAACTGTTTCACTTAGCCCTTACTGCTTTCAAACTAAGTTCTATTCAAGTCAGCTTTGTAGCAGCAACATTGGCCTCAACTGCAAGGGGATACACGTAAGCCATTTCAATAAAAAGGTTCCCCCCCAACAGCTTTTTCCTTTTCATTATTCCAACAATAAACTATTGACTCCAGCCGAACTACTGATCACATTGATAGTTATATTCATGAGAAGAACACTCCTCAACGAGCATTTGAGCCTGAGTGTTTGGACTCTCAGACATGGCATAGCTTAAGAGCAATAGCAGGGTAAACCATGCTACAAGTAACTGCTTTTAGGGTCTTCATGTATTTTGGCATTTCCTACTCCTGCAAGAAACACATTGATATAATTTTCCCCCCTGACCCCTAGGGTGAGGATGCCTACTTACTTATCCTTGAAATCATCACCTCACCTTTTCTACTTGGGACAGATCTATCCCCTGCTTCATCTATGAGGCTGGCTACCATCCATCTCCTTTTCCTTCCCAGACAGATATAGTCCTGCACACCTACCTCTTACTTTACAGTCCAATATTTAGCTTCTAGAACCCAAAGGATCCAAGCATTGTCCATCACAGCTTTAACAGACAAGTTATGTTTCAAAGGTAAACAACAGGGTTGTATTAATTAATATCAGAATCTTTTCATCTTTGAGGGTGTTTGATTTAAATAATGTGTAGAAGGTTCATGCTCTAAATCTAGATGGCTCATGAAAGGGATGATCTACGTGAGCTGACTGCAACCGATTTTGAATTCCCATTCTTACCTCAGATGGCGCTGTCACACCCCCTTTTCCATTTCTGATGTAGTACGTCACTTTTTACCCCCCACATGAACTACTGGGGTTTTTGAAGCAGATGCATGGCATACTAAATAACTGCACCAGCTGCACAGTACAAGAACTCAATACAGACGCATTTCCTTAGTATGATTCACATTACGTGGGAAGGTTAAAAAACTATTCACATAGCATTTGTGCAGTGCTTTCTTTCACCTTGTTTCTTGCATACCTTTCTAATAGCAAGAAGAAAAGTTTAAAAATTTAGCAAATATATACCAGTTATTTATAAAATCAGTCAAACCTTGGAGCCACCAGAGTCTCAATAGTACTCTGAAGGTTTCTGATCCTTTGCTCAAGAGAGCCATATGTCACCATCAATATTGTTATCCCCTAAAATATATTGACCTGTTATCTTCATCATGAAGGAAGAAGAAACCACCTACCTCTCTCTCCTTCAGCAACAGGTGAGTTTCTAAATATGTTCTTTAAGAATGCTCATTCTGTAATTGTAGGTCTAATTAACTACTTTTCCCCTCTAGTTAATGACAGGTCTTTAGATGACATTAAATACATGCCACAAAGAATTGCTGGTATGGAGAACAAGTTATCCCAACAGGATGAATTCAGATGGGGGTGGGTGTCAAAGTTCAGCTAATATAAGGTATTTAGCTTTGTTCACATAATCAAATACACTTAAATACAAAATCATTTGTGATAAAAGGCAAAAATGATTGATCCCTAATCATCTTTCTTATCTGATTATCTTCTTTTGAAGTTAATTACCAATAAAAACTTGTTTGGTGATATTTATTTTAGTAATATAGCCCGCCTCAACCAACACAAATACTGTTAAACAGAAGTTTTTGGGTTTTTTGCTTCTCTTTTGTCTTCTGAAAACTTTCAAAAGTATATTTTCCCCACAGTTTTACTTCTGAAATACAATGCACAAAACACAGTGGAATATCCCAATATCAGTACATATTGTTTTGTTGGTAGCATTTTTGAGCCAGAAGACTCAGGTAATGAAACCCTTCTTCCGAAAGAGACTAAATGGAACACAATAAAAATCTCTGAAGATACAGAGATTCAGATGTATTGTTTGCAAATGTGCAGAAAAGAATCAATTTAATGAAGCTTCTGTCAATTTTCCCAATACTAATCAATTTTACCATCCTTGACTATTACTTTTGGAGAATAAAATCCAGTAGTAAAAAAAAATTGGATAAAATCCAATTAAGAGTAATTTTTAGAACACCATGATCTCAGTCATGGAGAGGCTGATCATGAAAGCACTGCAGTATGATTTTGGAGCAAGATACCTCAGCTTCACCTACCTCATCTTTTAAGCTTCCAGACCTTTTCCCTGCCCCTACGCGATTTATAATGCATAACTGATTTTAAGGGTTAAACCTCAAACTGTGACTGCTCTTCCCCCTTGAGCCACAGTATGTACAGACAGACAGAATTTCCCAAGGATCTAATTCCCTCCATCATATAAACCCTCTATAAACTTATATAGTTCTTTTATAGTAATAGAGTTAAGCAGTATCAGGGTAGGGAGGAAGAAGAATGAGGAACTGATTGACTTAGAACAATATCTAAGTGTATTTGATGTAGACCCATTAAAGCAATGCTCTTTCCCCACCTTCCCCATTTTGCTCTAGGGAAAAAAAAAAGACATTGTTAAAGGACAACAGTTCTGAGAACACACTAACACCCTTACATACAACTATTAATTCACTGATGGTTTTCTGCTTTTTATGCCTAACAAGAAGTCATTTATGGAGTTGCTCTGATTTACAATATTGCATTAATAAATAAGGTTATGTAAAACACTAAGTTTCAATAAAGTTTAGTTACAAAGTAAAACTACTAAAATTTATCTCATCTTAAAGTATGAGCAGAATTGCACTGGTTATTTGATTACATTTTTTAGTAGTAGGGTGATTCCCCTCCCCCCCCCAAACAAAAAGAATCAAGAAGTCTGTACAGTCTGAGTCAGCATTCTAGATCATTAAAAGAATTCAACACATCAGGCCATTTTTCTTATTCCATATTACCTTTTACTTGCTTGATGTAAAGTGTTCTGCTAGTTTCCCCACACGCACCAAGATTTGTCATCATTTGGCGCTTTGCCTTGTTTTTGCTTGTGTTTTTGCTGAGCTAAAGAATCAATATCTGTATAAGCCAATTTTTAACTAAAGAAAAGCTGATCCTACACAGACATTTTCATGTTTATAATATTTATATATATACAAAACCCCTAAATGTATAATTATCCACTATAAGCCATACTCAAAGCTTTTGCAGGTAAATGGAAAGACTTTTGATTTCCTCAAACTTTTGAATTAAGTCCTAGAAGCAAACATCAGCAGAGATCTTATTCAACCGAGTAGAAGAAGAGATCGATGTTCTTCTTTTCTCCCTTGTTTGGTCCTGCCCTGACTGCAATAGAAAGAAAAATCAAATGCTAAAGAAACAGATGCTCTGATTTATTCATAAAATTTTTAGATCAAGAGTTAGTTAAGACTAAAGATTAAAAAAAAGAATATAGTTTTACAGCAGATAAAAGAGTCGCAAAGAGATTTAAAATATCAGAATTTAAGATGTGGTCTCTGATAGAAGGCAGAAGACAGAGTGAAGAGGAAGCGAATCAAGACTGCCAAATCCACTTAAAAATACATACCTTTCCCCCCTCAAGTTTCCTTTGCTCTCATCTTTTAAAACCACACTGAATTAACTGGTTCAGGATTTGGGGTGCAGTAAGATGGAATTCTGTACAAGTATGCAAGACCATTACTGAATTGAGGCACTTCAAGAGGTGTCTGCAAGAACATTGCTTGACAAATAATTGCATTTTCAAATTGCAGACCACCAGGTCCTTCTATGGTACGAAACACAGGCATAGAGTTATAAATACTCATGTAGAATATTAACAACAAGCTGGGCAATCACACTGAGAAGAACACACACAGCAGAAGAACAAAAAATGCAAATGCTATTGTTATCTTCAAGATTAATAGGTGCTGTAAGCACTGCAGTCATGCCACTTTCTGAACGAAGTAAGGAAAGAGCAACGACAACCAAATGAACTGTAGTTTCACTGAAAGACACTGCTGTAGGTAATCTCATCACCAGCTGATACTGTAGAAGCCCACAAAAAGAACTTCTATCAGCATATACTCAGACTGTCTGACAGGCTCAAAGGTAGAAAATATGTCCAAACCATGTGTCAAGAAAATGAGTGGTGCCATAGAAAAAGGAAGCTACCATGATCTCCTTTTCTTCTTGCAGTGTCTGCTGTCACACCGGCCTTGGTAGCGAGATCCTTACCTCAGGTCTGTTCTCTGCCACAGGGGTTTTAAACCCACCTGCTTTGGTCTAACTCTTAGGCTACCGGCTGATCTCCCAGGTTGTGGAAAGTGAAACACTGACAACAAACATCTAAAATTCCACCTCTGTGCAAAAGGTTTAAGGTCAGAATTCAAGCTACCTATGCAGCTTCGGTATCTAATAGGGTTAAGCAACAAGTGATTCTTCAGCATTACAAATTTTGACTTGGGCGAAAACACAGCTTCTGGTTTAGGAAGCTGCATCATGTTTCTGTAGAGAAACCCAGTGGCACGGCACAGCTCTGTGTGGCCTCTGCAAAGGTGCTAAAGTCAAGGTCTACTATGCACAATTTAAAACTGCTTTTTTATCAAATGCTCTCCTTCAGACATACTATGCAATGGAAGGGAACTAGTTTTGTGTCAATTTACACAGGATTCAATAAAAGCAAATAAAAAAGTTGTTGCCTATTAAAATCTACACAAGTTTTCTATTATCTTGAGTATTACTAACTGGAGATATATATGCCAGATCTTCTTTTAATTACAGACATATAACTTACACAAAAAGAAGTCATATCTTCCAAGTAATTACAGGCAGCTCTAAAGTATATTATTGTATTATTAAATTAAAAAATCCGCTAGTAGAAAGATCAGAAGTGAAATATAGAATCATCCAGCATTCAAAGAAATAGTAGGCATAGACAGAAGCGAAATAAGCTAAATTATTCAGATTTAAAATACAATTTTCACACAGAAAAGAATTATATGCAGCAGTAGTGCTTTGCTGCAGTTTGCTAAACCAGATGTAGCTACCAGCAAACTATTCAGCTCTTAATAAAATGAGCAAAGAAGTAAACCCAGTGTATCCTGAAGAGCAGCCAAAGAACATTTTTCCCCAGTAAAACCATTTCCAGAAAGATTCCCCCATGCCTAGTAAGATCAGGAAAACGAACAGCATCATCACAGTCAGAGCATAGTGCATTACGCAATATTGTCTAACCTCACTTCTTCACAATTTGTACACATCTATTCGATTTATGCCCTCTTTTTCAAGCTAAGAACTCAAAATCCCTTCTACTGTCAAATGGTAGTGAGACAAAGTATTGAAGAAAGGCACAGGCCCTACTCCACATGGATTAAACAGGCCTGTAAAGTCCTCATTATTAAGATACCAATAGTCCAAGCCTGAATATTTTATCCACGTCTTTGTTCAGCCCTGAGGAGACAAATCTGCCTGTGTAATGACCATGGAGGACTTACGACTCCCTAAGTCATGCTTCTTCATTTACCTTAGTCTAAACTGCCCCATAAATTGTACTATCCAGTCATAAACCAGTTCAGCTTTCATTCTACTCTCTCTGTCAGCAAGGCTCACCCTGAATTAATGATGAGCCTTAATAAGATGGAAAACAGTACAGATTAAAAAGGATCATAATACATAAAACTGCATTTTGAGGTTGAGCTGGATATAGATTTGATGCTAGCTGTTGCATATTTTACAGTAGATTTAGAGCAGGATATCCAGGTAACATTTTCAAAGCTAGCTCTAAGAGCCTTTACTGTGTGACTGCAGAGAGGCAAACAAGTTAGATAAAATAAGTGCCTGTGCTAGACACATATCTAAAGCATACATCTATTTTTATGCCCAAAACAAATGTTTAAGGTCCAAAATATTGAAGTGTTATTTTTTTTCCACTAATAGTTTCTAGCACTGAACAGAATCAGAACTGCCAAAACATTGAAAGAAAGATTACTTGCAGATTTCCCTTCTGGTTTTGTAAGCTCAACAGGTCTAGAAACTTGTGGTAAGTTCCGAATTTCTTGATGCTTATCTAAGCTGAACTGCCCTGCTATACTTACATTCCAGTAAGATCCCAAATTGGCTACCGCTTCCGAGGCTAAGCCAAAGTCCAGCTACAAATGTGAGGTGCTGAAGATCTGCCTTAAGGTTCTGCAGCTTGCATATTCGTTTTCTTGTTAATGTAGATAGAACTCTAAAATAAAGCAGAACATTTTCTTTCCCATGTCAACAGCACACATACGAATTCCTTTTTATGTTGATTTTTTTCCCCATCATCTTTACACAGTGGAATAAAACCTCTAAGCTAAAAAGCCCGAGAGGTTATTCAGTCTTAAACTATGTGAGAACCTTTGCAATTTTAAACAAGTATCAACTACATTCACAGCAAGATTAAAAATAAGTTTTTAGTAACCTTAGCAAGTACTCTGCAAATGTAAAGGATGTTAAATTTTATAAGGCAGTAACACCTTAGAAAGTGCTTGAAATGTCTATCCACCCTCACAATGACCAGCTGCCTTTGGCCATACCTCAGTAGGGAAATACACAACATGTATTAGGTGGACTACGTAAGACAGAGTGTGCTGGTTTCAGATTCTTACTGCAGGAGCGTTTTTATTTTGGCTAATCCAGAGTGCCATCAGAGTGGATTAAAGAGAGGAGGAAAGAGAAAGAACAAGGGAAAGAAGGTAAATTAATTCCTCCATACAGGAAAGCCAACTTTCAGTCAGCTTTTCCCTGGATGTTTGTATCTGCAAGCCTACTGAGGATTCCAGTAGAAGAAAGTCTATTAATTTTCCATGTACTTGTTGACGAAAAAGCTATCAGGATTATGGGTTGAAT